>NC_069499.1:282652122-282952122 GCF_027579735.1 Bombina bombina
GCCATGATACCCAAATGTTGAGACACTTTAAAGTGATGCAGCATAGCTGTACAAAGCTGACTAGAAAATATCACCTAAAATCTCTATGTAAAAAAGAAAGATATTTTACCTAAGTATTCAAAACTCATTGCAAAGGACTTTAAACAGCAAATCAGTATGTCTGTCCCGGGACAGCCAAGAGAGTGAGCTTTGTGCACACTCATATTATTTCCCTATTCAGTTTAAGGAAGTTTACTATGAGATCACAGTAAAATAGTTCATGACCTCAGCACTGCTGATTGGCTGCTGTTCGTTTCTTCATTTTTTTTACCTGCAGCTAAGCAGCAGCTGAAGTATAACTTTTTACACAGAACTGACTCTGCTGAGCTGAGGAAATTGTGAGGTAAAATACAGGTATACCTCACTTTACAGCGCTTCACTTTACAGCGATTCGCTAATACAGCGCTTTGTGGAGCTGAAGTTCAACCTCCAAGGATTTTGAAACAGTGCTGTAATCATCGTGAGATTGCGAGAAAAGTGAATGGCAATATTTTGTTATGCTTAGTTCACTCTGTTAACAGCATTGCAGTGCAATCTTTGTCTCAGTGCTAGCCTGGCAAATTTTACTACAGTAATTGTCACTATTTTACAGGTACAGTATTTATTGAATACTAATTGAATACTGTGCTGTGCTAGTGTTAAACTAAACGTAGCACTATTGCACCCCTAATATATGTTAGTTCAAACATGTTTTCAAGATTTTAAACACTGAAAAGAAAGCTATAACTGCCTTGTTTCACTTTAAGGCGGTTTTCACTTTACAGCGGGGCTCCGGTCCCTAACCCGCTGTATGAGCGGGGTATACCTGTATCTTCCTTTTTTACATAGAGATGTTCAGGTGATATTTTCCTGTCAGCTTTTTACAGTTATGCTGCATCAGTTTCAAGTGATATAGCATATAAGTATTATGTTAACCCCTTAACGACCAACGACGTATGGGGTACGTCCTGCAAAAAAATGCAGTTAATGACCAAGGACGTACCCCATACGTCATTGGTCTTTGAAAGCAGTGGAAGCGATCCTGATAGCTTCCAGCTGCTTTCATGTTATTGCAGTGATGCCTCAATATTGAGGCATCCTGCAATAACTGTTTTTAGCCATCCGATGCAGAGAGAGCCACTCTGTGGCCCTCTCTGCATCGGCTATCGATGGCCGTTATCGTTGGTGGGTGGGAGCTCATCCAGGGAGGCGGGTGGGCAGTCATTGGTGGAGGAGGTGGGAGGGATCTTATGCGGGTGCGTGCGCGTGCACGAGAGCCGGGCGCGCGCGTGAGATCTGTTTCAGCATCAATATGCTGTAGATCTGGAGGGTGGGAGAGAGGACTGGGGAGGGTGGGATTTGAAAATCAATGCATCTGGGAGAGGGTGGGGGGTTGGATGTTGAGGGGGGGGCAGCTACACTACAGAAATAAAGAACATTTTTAATAAAATAAAAAAATTAAAATGCAATATTATTTTTCAAACTGGGTACTGGCAGATAGCTGCCAGTACCCAATATGCTGCACAATAAAGGCAGAGGGGGGGGGGGGGTTAAAGAGCTGTTTGGGGGGGGGATCAGGGAGGTTGGGGGCTAAGGGGGGTCCTACACAGCAGACACATTTTTTTTTTTTTTTAGAACCTAAAACCCCCCAAAAAACTTATTTTAGTACTGGCAGACTTTCTGCCAGTACTTAAGATGGCGGGGACAATTGTCGGGTGGGGGAGGGAAGGGAGCTGTTTGGGAGGGATCAGGGGGTGGGATGTGTCAGGTGGGAGGCTGATCTCTACACTAAAGCTAAAATTAACCCTGCAAGCTCCCTACAAGCTACCTAATTACCTCCTTCACTGCTAGACATAATATACGTGTGATGCGCAGCGGCATTTAGCGACCTTCTAACTACCAAAAAGCAACGCCAAAGACATATATGTCTGCTATTTCTGAACAAAGGGGATCCCAGAGAAGCATTTACAACAATTTGTGCCATAATTGCACAAGCTGTTTATAAATAATTTCAGTGAGAAACCTAAAATTGTGAAATATTTAAAGTTTTTTTTAATTTGATCGCATTTGGCGGTGAAATGGTGGCATGAAATATACCAAAATGGGCCTAGATCAATACTTGGGGTTGTTTACTACACTACACTAAATCTAAAATTAACCCTACAAGCTCCCTACATGCTCCCTAATTAACCCCTTCACTGCTGCGCATAATACACGTGTGGTGCGCAGTGGCATTTAGCGGCCTTCGAATTACCAAAAAGCAACGTAAAAGCCATATATGTCTGCTATTTCTGAACAAAGGGGATCCCAGAGAACCATTTAAAACCATTTGTGCAATAATTGCACAAGCTGTTTGTAAATAATTTCAGTGAGAAACCTAAAGTTTGTGAAAAAATTTGTGAAAAAGTGAACATTTTTTTTTATTTGATCGCATTTGGCGGTGAAATGGTGGCATGAAATATACCAAAATGGGCCTAGATCAATACTTTGGGATGTCTTCTAAAAATATATATGTACATGTCAAGGGATATTCAGGGATTCCTGACAGATATCAGTGTCCCAATGTAACTAGCGCTAATTTTGAAAAAAGTGGTTTGGAAATAGCAAAGTGCTACTTGTATTTATGGCCCTATAACTTGCAAAAAAAGCAAAGAACATGTAAACATTGGGTATTTCTAAACTCAGGACAAAATTTAGAAACTATTTAGCATGGGTGTTTTTTGGTGGTTGTAGATGTGCAACAGATTTTGGGGGTCAAAGTTTGAAAAAAATGTTTTTTTTTCCATTTTTTCCTCTTATTTTATAATTTTTTTAATAGTAAATTATAAAATATGATGAAAATAATGGTATCCTTAGAAAGTCCATTTAATGGCGAGAAAAACGGTATATAATATGTGTGGGTACAGTAAATGAGTAAGAGGAAAATTACAGCTAAACACAAACACCGCAGAAATGTAAAAATAGCCTTGGTCCCAAACGGTCAACAAATGGAAAAGTGCTCTGGTCACTAAGGGGTTAAACGCCATATGCGATTATATATTAAAAAAAATCGTAAATATTTTCACAAACTTTGGGTTTCTCACTGAAATTATTTACATACTGCTTGTACAGTCATCACAAATTATTGTAAAAGCTTCTCTAAGATTCATTTTGTTTATAAATTGCATACATGGCTTTGCCATTGTTTTTTGGTAATTATAATGCCACTAATTGCAGCTGTGCACCACACTTATAATATTCTTGGCAGTGAAGGAGTTAATCAGGTAGCTTCTAATTTTAGCTGTAGTGCAGAGATTACCCTCCCACCTGACACCTCCCACCCACTGATTCTGCTATTAGAGGGACAATTTAGGTAAATCTGCATATGAACGTGCACCTGTTAAAGGGACATAAACCCCCAAAAATGTCATGATTCAGACAGAACATAAAATTTTAAACAACTTTCTAATTTAACTTTATTATCAAATTTTCTTTCTCTTGTTGTCCTTTGTTAAAAAGCAGGACTTTAAGCTCAGGAGTGTGCCCGTGTCTACAGCACTATATGGCAGCAGTTTTGCTACTATGTTAGCAAGACCACTCAATGGCAGCACTATTTCCTGTCATATAGTGCTTCAGGCATGTGCACGCTACCTAGCTAGATATCTCTTCAACAAAGAATAACATGAGAATGAAGCAAATTTGATAATAGAAGTAAATTGGAAAGTTTTTTTAAAATTGTATTCTATATCTGAATAATGAAACAACAAAAAATGTGTTTCATGTAACTTTAATCATATTTTTATAAAAGCTGTTCAAATATAAAGTGACTACAAAACTAACAGGAAGTGCCTGATCATGTGCACCTGACTGAATCCTTTGTCTATGAATTTCTCATCAATAGATAGGGACAGCTTATATAAACCAGAAAAATCAATGTCAGCAAGCAAAGCATTGTATTATGTTTGTCAACATTCTCTTTCTAATTTAACAAAAAAGTAAATTTTCCCTAACTTTAAATTTAAAGGGATATGAAACTGTGCACCTTTAATAAAAATATGTCAAATCTAAGCATAAAAAGAAACAGCTTGTGTTAAAAAACCGCAAATGACATTTCTTTTCTTGCACAATTCTCAGTGTAGCCACCACTTTTAGTGAGATAAGCGAGCTGACGTTTTTAAGTTCTACTGTCACATGGTTTTCGCTGTAAACGTCCTGTACTGAGCATGGACAAGAAACTGACTGGGCTTAGTGTATGTGCCTCTTAGCAACCATTTAAAAGGTTAATGGGACAGTCTACTCCAGTGTGTTTATTGTTTAAAAAGACAATCCTTTTATTAACCATTCCCCAATTTTGCATAACCAACATGTTTATATTAATATACTCATTACCTCTGTGATTACCTTGTATCTAAGCTTCTGCAGACTGCCTGCTTAACTCCGATCTAAGCCAATCAGTGCAGACTCATAAATAACTCCACGGGAGTGAGCACAATGTTATCTATATGGCACACATGAACTAGTTCTGTCTAGCTGAGATAAGAGACAGCCTTCAAGGGCTTTGAAATTAGCATATGAGCCTACCTAGGTTTAGCTTTCAAAGAATACTATGAGAATAAAGAAAATTTGAACTATGAGTAAGCACCACTAGGTATCGAGAAACACATCAGACGTTTTGTATTTGGCTGCCATGCCGTACCATTGTAATTTTTTAAACAAACTAATAAAAGTGTTTGGTTTTAATAACACACCAGTAGTGCGTATCACATTGTGACTCCAGTATTATGCTTAGCTTGAGTGATCAACTGCTGGATATGCACTCTGGGTCAGCACAGCCTCGTTTTGGAGTAAGACACACCACCGTGACTGTGGAGCTGAACGTATCCTGGAGACGCTGTGTGTAATGTCTTAAAATTGCATTCCCTATCTAAATCATGAAAGTTTAATTTTGATTAGACTGTCTCCTTAAGCTACTCATTTGCCTTTCTGTAGAGACCACAGCCCTGCTGTGGGGCTGTGACACGAAGTAATGGACCTTACACACATTGGGGACGATTTACCAAGTGTCTGTCTAACATGATCCGCTCAGCGTATGGCTGTGTGAAAATTAAATACTGTACTGAATGTATTTTCTAAATTCAGTTGGATCTTTGTGCACATCAAGAACATACATATTTTCAGTCAGTAGTCCAGTAATACAGTAAAGTATGCATATGAAAAAGGTTTACATGTATTATGTGAAATGTGCTTTTGAAGCTACATGAAAGCTCCTTTCATTTTACCCTGCAATTTCCTTAAAACTAGTAAGTGAATAATGAGTGCTTCAAAGATCATGAGCTCAATAAAGAGTTGAATCTCAGTTCTGTTATAGAAAGAGAGCCACTATTAAAAAATAAAGCTTGCTCAATGTTTATAATTATATCACAATCAATTTCAGTAACAGTACCTATATCATCTATTATTTTTTAACCCAGTCCCCTACCATAGCTTACGCTACCTATAACCCATCATTACTCCCTGACCTCCCCACTCAACAATATAGCCCAATACCCAAGGGACTCTGTGCATGATTACCATATCACAATACCACTAAAAACCTAAAGGATTCCACTAAACCCCCCCAAAGCAAACCCTCCACACCCGTCACCCACCTCTTGCAGCAATGTTGTCCATGAATTCCTCCCCCCCAAAACAAAATAGTTGTTTTATCAACATCAAGTTTCCATGAGTTCCTTTTCATTGCAATTTGTGTTAAAGGGACAGTCTACACCAGAATTGTTATTGTTTTAAAAGATAGATAATCCCTTTATTACCCATTCCCCAGTTTTGCATAACCAACACAGTTATAATAATATACTTTTAACCTCTGTGATTATCTTGTATCTAAGCCTCTGCAAACTGCCCCTTTTTTTAGTTCGTTTGACAGACTTGCAGTCTAGCCAATCAGTGCCTGCTCCCAGATAACTTCTCGTGCAAGAGCACAGTGTTATCTATATGAAATACGTGAACTAACACCCTCTAGTGGTGAAAAACCTGTTAAAATGCAATCTGAAAGAGGTGGGCTTCAAGGTCTAAGAAATTAGCATATGAACCTCCTAGGTTAAGCTTTCAACTAAGAATACCAAGAAAACAAAGCAAAATTGGTGATAAAAGTAAAATGGAAAATTGTTTAAAATGACATGCTCTATCTGAATCATGAAAGTTTATTTTGGCCTAGAATGTCCCTTTAAACTAATCAAAATGACAGTATGAAGACTCACTGAGAGAGAGCCAGCAGCAACACAGTTCTAGACAGTCTTTTTGCTCACTATTAAGTTTTGTCTATTCTGGGGTATCCTTGCAAAAAGGAGATAGCAGACACTACTCTTGAAGGTAAAAAAAAAATCTTTATTCCAAAAGAATTTTAGCAAGTTAAAAAGACTACAAGTCAAAAAATTGAACACAAACACAAGACAGGAGGACATACAGACAGGCGTCTAACGAGTTTCGCGCCCCCTACAGGCGCTTACTCATAGACATGCCCCATACCTAGTGAGAATCCTATAAATACCCCCACCAATTACACATTAACCACTTAGAGTGGGCATATAAACTCTAATTAAGGACACAAGATATTGGGAAAGACATATCCTCTAAAAAAATTAATGCAAACTTATACACAATTAATCTATATAAAAAATGACAGAAAAAAGAAATACTAACGGCTAGATTACGAGTTTTGCGTTAGGCTTAAAAAGGAGCGTTGACCGGTCCCAACGCTGCTTTTTAACGCCCGTTGGTATTACGAGTCTTGCAGGTACAAGTGTACCGCTCACTTTTTTGGCCAGACTTGGAAATACCGCAAATCCACTTACGTAAATTGTGTATCCTCTTTTTCCAATGGGACTTGCATAGTGCCGGTGTTAGGAGTCTGACAAAAAGTGAGCCGTAGCATAAAACTCTTAACTAAAGTGCTAAAAAGTACACTAACACCCATAAACTAACTATTAACCCCTAAACTGAGGCCCTCCCGCATCGCAAACACTATAAAAAATGTTTTAACCCCTAATCTGCCGAACCGGACATCGCCGCCACTATAATAAATATATTAACCCCTAAACCGCCACACTCCCGCATCGCAAACACTAGTTAAATATTATTAACCCCTAATCTTCTGTCCCTAACATCGCTGACACCTACCTACATTTATTAACCCCTAATCTGCCGTCCCCAACGTCACTGCCGCTATATTAAAGTTATTAACCCCTAAGTCTAACCCTAACACCCCCTAACTTAAATATAATTAAAATAAATCTAATCTAATCATTAACTAAATAATTCCTATTTAAAACTAAATACTTACCTATAAAATAAACCCTAAGTTAGCTACAAAATAACTAATAGTTACATTGTATCTATGTTAGGTTTTATTTTTATTTTACATGCAAGTTTGCATTTATTTTAACTAGGTAGAATAGTTATTAAATAGTTATTAACTATTTAATAACTACCTAGCTAAAATAAATACAAAAGTACCTGTAAAATAAAACCTAACCTAAGTTACAATTACACCTAACACTACACTATAATTAAATTAATTCCCTAAATTAAATACAATTAAATAAAATTATCTAAAGTACAAAAAATAAACCCACTAAATTACAGAAAATAATAAACAAATTACAAGAATTTTAAACTAATTACACCTAATCTAATCCCACTAACAAAATAAAAAGCCCCCCCAAAATAAAAAATAGCCCTACCCTACACTAAATTACAAATAGCCCTTAAAAGGGCCTTTTGCGGGGCATTGCCCCAAAGTAATCAGCTCTTTTACCTGTAAAAAAATTTACAAATCCCCCCCCCCCAACATTAAAACCTACCAGTGTTGTTTTTTTTTGTACTTTAGATAATTGTATTTAATTTAGGGAATTAATTTAATTATAGTGTAGTGTTAGGTGTAATTGTAACTTAGGTTAGGTTTTATTTTACAGGTACTTTTGTATTTATTTTAGCTAGGTAGTTATTAAATAGTTAATAACTATTTAATAACTATTCTACCTAGTTAAAATAAATACAAACTTGCCTGTAAAATAAAAATAAACCCTAACATAGATACAATGTAACTATTAGTTATATTGTAGCTAGATTAGGGTTTATTTTATAGGTAAGTATTTAGTTTTAAATAGGAATTATTTAGTTAATGATATGAATTTTATTTAGCTTTATTTTAATTATATTTAAGTTAGGGGGGTGTTAGGGTTAGACTTAGGTTTATGGGCTAATTTGTTTATTATAGTTGCGGCGATGTTGGTGCGGCAGATTAGAGGTTAATAAATGTAGGTAGGTTGCGGCGAGATTTGGGGGCGGCAGATTAGGGGTTAATTAATATAATGTAGGTGTCGGCAATGTTGGGGGCAGCAGATTAGGTGTTCATAAGTATAATGTAGGTGGCGGCGGTGTCCGGAGCGGCAGATTAGGGGTTAATAATTATAATGCAGGTGTCGGCGATGTTGGGGGTGGCAGATTAGGGGTTAATAAGTGTAAGATTAGGGGTGTTTAGACTCGGGGTTCATGTTAGGGTGTTAGGTGTAGACATACATTTTATTTCCCCATAGGAATCAATGGGGCTGCGTTAGGAGCTAAACGCTGCTTTTTTGCAGGTGTTAGACTTTTTTCAGCCTGCTCTCCCCGTTGATTCCTATGGGGAAATCTTGCACGAGCACGTTACACCAGCTCACTGCTGACTTAAGCAGCGCTGGTATTGAAGTGAGATTTGGAGCAAAATTTTGCCCTATGCTCACTTCTTGTCTTTTAACACCGGGTTTGTAAAAACTCGTAATACCAGCGTTGCAGGAAAGTGAGTGGTGAGCATAAACCGCTCATCAGCACCGCACCCCTCATAACGCAAAACTCATAATCTACCCGTAAGTTAGCAATAGGAAAAATAATAACGACAATAATATGAAGAAACAAATTAAGCAAATATATGCATATTGAAATGAATCCTCATTTTATGATGCTGTAGTATAAAATAAACAAAAAGGGCAAAAAGAGAAATTATATAGGGATATTTACTTTATACGTGAATGCCTCTTACTACCAAATCCATTTATCATTTAGAAACACTGAGAGGTAAAAGAGGAAATTATTATTAATATATATTTTTTATTATTAATATATAATTTTTAACTTCAGAATCCAATAGAGCTCTTTTTTCTCCAAGATTTTATATGGAAACCCTAAATAAGATAAAGACTTATCATTAAAGTAGCTTCCCACTAAACTCACATAACAAAAAAAGTATTTTAGAAAACACACAGGAATTGGAGATATGTCTGATATATATAAATTCCGCCCTTTCTAGTCCCTTTATCAGTGCAATGTATAAGGCTCTAAGGGCTGGAATGTTTGTGCACTGCTGTCGTGATTCTGAGTAATTGGTTACAATTCCTTTAAGTGCAAGTATGTTGAATAACCTCGTATATAATGTGTGTTTGGGTAAATCATACAACACTCAGCTTATACCAATGTCTCTTATACCCTAATGACAAATTCCTTTTAGTAACAAACTTGTTCACTTTGTCATTGGCATTTTCAGCAGATTTGCACAATACATATATATGGTATGCACTCACCCGGTTATTTTTGGCGTGCAGCTTCCACCTCTCTGTTCCACACAACTTAATCCTTGATGGGCTCTTAATGTTAGATGAAAAACACGCCTTGGGAACAAATGTTGCAATTTCACAAAGAGTAGTGGCCTCTTTTGAGATGTGTAGAGGAATCCAGGTGAGGATACAATGGCGGCTGATTATAACGAATAAGCTAGGTCCGTTTGAACAGGAAAATAGTAGCAAAAAATTTCACCTTGAGCGGTGAGGAAATCAGCCGTCCAATGTGCCACAATATTGGGTATAAAATATAACTTTTATTGAACAAAAGCGGATAAAAGTTCATGTAACATAATACACTTGTGTATCACATATCACAGCTAGGGATCCCTGAAGAAAGTGCCGGTTCAGGCACGAAACATGTTGGAGAGGTGCTTACATGCTAACTGGTTCACTAGCTGTGATATGTGATACACAAGTGTATTATGTTACATGAACTTTTATCCGCTTTTGTTCAATAAAAGTTATATTTTATACCCAATATTGTGGCACATTGGACGGCTGATTTCCTCACCGCTTAAGGTGAAATTTTTTGCTAACAAAAAAAGTAGCTTTATTGCACAACCGCATACAACAAACCTATTTTCCAGTGATTATATGCTTGTTGAATGCTTAAATATTTTAGAATACGAAGTTTAATTACATGCAGTAAATAAGGTAGTATTTGTATTTTATTTTATTAAAATCACTGGGGGCTTTTTGGTTACTGATGCATGCTTTGAGGGTTTCATAGCATCCCAGCTTGTGAAGTACTCAGTATAGTGGTCCCTGTACGACTTTCGGATTTTGTGTCAGGTAGCGTGTGTGATTTTGAGTTTTAGAGGCTAGTTGTAATTATGTTTTATACCCACATTAGATAAGGACCTGACAGCAGGGGTGTCTATCTCCTCCCACACAGGGGCGCACTCTCTTTGCCCTCTCTGTTCTCACTAAACCTATGCTGCAGCCGATGTTGCCTGTGGCTGATTCTCCTCCTCCCCCAAGAGCCTCATCGCCGCCTCCAAACAGCAGGAGGGAGGGTGGCAGACACGAAATACGCTAAAAGTAAAGACAGACTTGCTGTGACAATGCCTTCCTGCTCGATGATATCACGCAACTAAAGGCATTCCTTAAAGAAACACTGTTTCAGCATTTGGGCCACGTTGGATCATGGTACTTGTAGTTTCAGGGAGATTGCATTTCATTTGTGGGCGTCAGGGTGCTGCTATTACAACGTCTGTTACTGTCAAAACTTAGCCTTCCCACTCTTGTGACAGATTAATCATTCTAGAGGGGTCATAATGCTGCTGACTGGTGGAGGTTGGCAAAAAATTATACTGAAAAAGGGGATTACTGAAGAAATTTGAGGGGGTTAATTATTATTAATTTTTTTTTTGTTATTTTGGCAGTTGGAATTATTTCTTAGGAATTAGGGATCCTGGGTGTTTGGAGAATCAAGACAGCTGTATTGAAAGTGGAGTTTGCTTGGGTTTTGTGACATCTTGCAAATATTAGTTTACAGCCTCACATAGAAAGTAATAACAGTCACTAATTATGTTAACCTGTAAGCAAGTTAATTGCCAATAACATAAGAAGTTTGATTGTGTGTCAGCTACAATTGTAAGCCACAGAATTGTCCTTGCAGCATTCTTTTTTTCACTATCAATAGCATCAATCATAGGATCTAGCCTGTTGTACTGTCTCATTTATTTTGTGTGAATGGCTGTTATTAAATATCCTGCATTGTTTAAAGGGATATAAAACAGTAATGCATTAGTTAAAAAAGTAAAATCAAAGTAAACATAAAAAAAATGTAACTTAATTGTAAAATGAGCATGTAGAAATTTTTGGTGTAACCAGTGGATTTATTAAGATAAGGGAGCTACCATTATAAAAAAAATAGTAGTGTAAAAGGACCCCAGAGTGCTGGTGCAAGCTGAAATAGATAACCCGGAGAGGCAGGCCGCACTCTTGACAGAGAAGGTGGTATTCAGAAAGTTCTTAGTCGGGGAACATAAAGAGGCACCACGAAGGATAATATTGACAAAGCTAGCCAATAAAAAACACAGTGTATCAGAAAAACCCTTCAGGGTGGCTACTCACAAGCGTAGCGGCACAACCGGAGTGCCTGACAGAGCGGTACGGGACCAACAGAGTCGCCCGTAAGACTCACCCAGGATGCTGTTTCATCAGGCTGTCCTGATGAAACTGCATATGTGTTGCTGAGAAACGCATTGCTGTGCTAGTGTTGTATACAATAAAGTTTACACACTTTTTTACTCTACTTGCTCGGATCTTTATTTCCATTTCTACTGGATGATAGCTATCTGGTCATTTGAATTCCAATATTCACTGTGATGTCTTCCATCATCGCCAGAGTGTCTGCCTCTGTGATTGGTGTGACCTGCTACGCTACCTGACGCACGAAACTCTGGCATCCTGTGTGAGTCTTACGGGTGACTCTGTTGGTCCCGCACTGCTCTGTCAGGCACTCCGGTTGTGCCGCAATGCTTGTGACTAGCCACCCTAAAGGGTTTTTCTGATACACTGTGTTTTTTTGGCTAGTTTTGTCAATATTACCCTATGTGGCGCCTCTTTCTGTTCCCCGACTAGGAACTTTTTGAATATCATTATAAAAAATTAAATTTCCATCTTAATGGGAGGGAAGTCCACTGCTTCATTCATTACTTGTGGGAATTAAGAACCTGGCCACCAGGAAGAGGCAAAGACACCCCAGCCGAAGGCTTAAATACCTCCCCCACTCTTCCCATCCCCCAGTCATTCTTTGCCTTTCGTCACAGGAGGTTAGCAGAGAAGTGTCGGAAGATTCAGAGTAGTCTCTTATGGAGGGTAGTACTCTTCGAAATGGGACTGGAGTTTTAAGTAGTCCTGTCAGCCTCTCAGTGAGAGCATGGGTGAATGTTAGAGTCCGGAGATTCAAGGAGAGTCTTTCTGCGAAACCATTGCGACTTAGTTTAACAGTTTCATTAGCAATCAGCGTTGACAAGTTTCGCTGCTTGCTTTTCTTCTCTCAAGTCCATGTTAGGAGCGATGCTACTACCCTCTCACACTTGAAGGGCTGTGTTCCTGTTCCACAGCGTTGATTCTGGTAAGATTGTTTCATTTATATATATATATTTGATAACGCAAGATATTAGATTATAGAATCTAGGGTAGTACCCTTGGAAGGGAGCTGTTGAACAGGGGGGATATTATTATGCATAATATTGTTTATTGTGTTTTTCTACTGCATTTGTGTGAGATGAGGCTCTGTCAGTGTGGAACACAGTTCATTAGCGAGAGATTGAGGCAGGCTTTTTTGGCGCGTCCTCTCGAGTGCAGGGGCGGTCCTGCATGGCACTCCATGTGACCGGGTGTGGCCTCTGCAACTTCCTCTTTCTCGACCTGCGTTTGAAGGAGACGAAAGCTGTTTCTTGTAGTCCAGTTCATAGGAGGTGGTGAGTGCCCCGGCCACTGGGATATAAAGGTGCCATTTATTTTTTATCAAGTCCATAATAAAGGCGCTAGCTATGGAGGACTCTGATATGTTAGAGGATACTCCCTCTTTATCCAAACTCATTAACTGTGTATATTGTGAGGAGGTTCCAGTCGAACCGCCTACGCAACTCTGTTCCACATGCTTTAACAATATTGCTATTTCCAAAAAGAATAAGGTATTTAGTACGACTGAGCCGTCCACCTCTGAGGGCTCCCAGCCCCGCGAGGTGCATTCCCTGCAATCAGCTCCAATTACACAAGCAGTTCCCCAGGGCCTTACTAATCCTCCTGCGGGAGGGGTCCTTTGGCCTCCAGACTTCACCGATCAATTACAGACGGCGGTTTCTGCGGCCATTAATGCTATGCCTCGCCCTACTAAGCACAAGCGGAAGGTACGGCACTGCTATCCGTCTCAGGGGTCTTCGACTCCACTGGATGTCTCAGACAGATTATCCGCTGAGGAAGACAACTCCGACTTATCAGAGGATATCACTTCTGGGTCAGAATTGGCTACGTCTAGGCCTCCGTCCGCGGAGGAGCCAGATTTCAAATTTAAGATGGAGCATTTGCGCTTTCTGCTGAAAGAGGTGCTTGCTACATTGGAGGTTCCAGAACCAAAACTACCAGAGGAACCTTCGATCCCTAAACTGGATAGGGTTTATGAGGACAGGGTAGTGCCCCAGGCCTTCCCGGTTCCAGTCAAAATGGCTAACATTATTAAGAATGAATGGGAGAAACTTGGTTCGACCTTTTCCCCCTTTTCTTCTTTTAAAAAGCTTTTCCCCGTTCCGGATGCGCAGCTTGAACTGTGGGGAACTGTCCCTAAGGTGGATGGTGCTATCTCCACGCTTGCTAAGAGAACGACTATTCCTCTAGAGGATAGCTCCTCTTTCAAGGAACCCATGGATAAAAGGATAGCGTCCATGCTGCGGAAGATGTTACAACTCACGAGGTTCATTTTTCAACCGGCGGCGGCGGTCACTGCGGTGGCTGGTGCGGCTACCTACTGGTGTGACGCTCTATCAGCTATGCTTGCGGTGGAGACTCCTCTCGATGAAATTCTAGAACAAATAAAGGCCTTAAGAGTGGCACATTCATTAATTTGTGATGCTAACATGCAGATTATTCGCCTGAATGTTAAGACGACAGGTTTTTCTGTTTTAACCTGCAGGGCTCTGTGGCTAAAGTCGTGGTCTGCGGACATGACTTCTAAGTCTCGCTTGCTTTCCCTCCCATTCAAGGGGAAGGTTTTATTTGGCCCGGGCCTGGATTCTATCATATCTACGGTCACGGAGGGTGCCTTCTTGCCTCAGGATAAGAAGGCTAAACCTAAGGGATCTACTTTTCATCCCTTTCATGCGGATAAGTCTCAGCGCCGCAAAGTTGGAGCAATCCAAGGGATCTTGGAAGCCAGCTAACTCTTGGAACAAGTCGAAGCAGAATAAGAAGCACACCAAAGAAAAGTTTGCATAAAGGGGCGGCCCCCGGTCCGTCTTCAGATCATGTAGTGGGCAGACTATCTTTTTTTACGGAGGCCTGGAGAAGAGACATTATAGACCCTTGGATTCTGGAGGTCATATCCCAGGGTTATAGGATAGGTTTCAAGTCTTATCAGCCCAGAGGGAGATTCCTCCTGTCAAACATCAAGACCAGAAAAGAGAGACGCCTTCCTGGGATGTGTCAGGGATCTCTCATCTGTCGGAGTAATCATCCCAGGCCCTCTGGCAGAAAGAGGCCTGGGGTATTATTCAAACCTTTTTGGGGTCCCAAAGAAGGAGGGCACGTTTTGTCCAATTCTGGACCTAAAGGCCCTAAAAATTTTTTTGTCAGATCCATCGTTCAAGATGGAGACAATCAGGTCAATGTTGCCCCTGGTTCAAGAGGGGCAATTCATGACGACTACCTTCACGTTCCAATCCACAAGAATCACTTCAGGTTTCTAAGATTTGCCTTCCTGGACCAGCACTTCCAGTTTTTGGCCCTTCCGTTTGGTCTGGCGACTGCCCAGAGAGTCTTCACAAAGGTTCTGGGAGCTCTTCTCGCAGTAGCGAGAGCCAGAGGAATTGCAGTGGCACCGTATCTGGATGATATCCTGGTCCAGGCTCCATCCTACAGTCTTGCGGAGGATCACTCGAGAGCTCTTCTTCTTCAGTCCCACGGGTGGAAGATAAACGAAGGAAAGAGTTCATTGGTCCTCAGCAACAGGGTGGAATTTCTGGGTACGATAATAGATTATTCAGCCATGAAGATATTTGTGACAGATTATAGACGCTGCAAGCTTGTGTCCAACTGTCTAGCGCTTTAAACATCCTCCGGGACATCAGACCTATTCAGCTATGCATGTTGAGACAATGGAACGGCGATCATTCAGATCTGTCCCAACAGATATCTCTAAACAGACTGGTGAGAGAGTCCCTATCTTGGTGGACCCGACCGGGGCAGTTGTCTCGGGGGACATCCTTTTTGAGACCATCCTGGGAGATTGTGACCATGGATGCCAGTCTATCAGGATGGGGAGCTGTTTGGGGTGCCAGAAGGGCACTGGGCAGATGGACTTGAGAAGAATCGAGTCTACGATAAATATTTTGGAACTTCGAGCGATATTCAACGCTCTGAGGGCTTGACCCCTTCTGGGGTCGTCCCGATTCATCAGATTCCAGTCGGACAACATTACCTTGGTGGCTTACATAAACCATCGGGGGGGGGGGGCGAGAAGCTCCCCTCACAATTGTTCGATCAGAGCGATCCACATTCCGGGTGTGGACAACTGGGAAACGGATTTTCTGAGCAGTCAGACGTTTCATCCAGGGGAATGGTCCCTCCATCCCGAGATGTTCAAAGAAATCTGCAGCAGATGGGGGACGCCGGAGATAGATCTCATGGTGTCCAGACTCAATTGCAAGCTACCCAGATATGGGTCGCGATCCAGGGATTCCCAGGCGGAACAGATAGATGCCTTGGCGGTACCCTGGGACTTCAACCTAATTTACATATTTCCACCGTTACCTCTTCTACCTCGGGTAGTGGCCCGCATCAAGCAGAAGCAAGCTTCGGCTATTCTGATTGCTCCGTCATGGCCGCAAAGGATGTGGTTTGCGGATCTGGTGGCGATGTCGGCATCTCCGCCGTGGAAGTTACCTTGTCGCAGGGATCTGCTGGTTCAAGGTCCCTTTCTACATCAAAATCTAAATTCTCTGAGGCTGACTGCGTGGAGATTGAATGTCTAGTCTTAGCCAAGAGAATTTTCGGAAAAAGTGATTGACACTCTCGTTTAGGCCAGGAAGCCGGTCACTCGACGCATCTACCACAAGGTGTGGAGGACCTACTTGTCCTTGTATGAGGAATGAGGATATCCCTGGCATAAGGTCAGAGTGTCCAGGATTTTGGCTTTTCTCCAGGATGGTCTGGATAAGGGTCTTGCCGCCAGTTCCCTAAGGGGACAGTTCTTGGCTGTACTGTTGCATAAGAAGCTTGTGGAGCTTCCTGATGTTCAGTCCTTTGTTCAGGTTCTGGTTAGGATCAGGCCTGTTTTCGGGAATCCGACTCCTCCTTAGAGCTTAAACTTGGTTCTTAAGGTCTTGCAGAGGGCTCCGTTTGAGCCTATGCATGCACTTGACATTAAGGTTCTTTTGTGGAAAGTCATATTATTACTGGCTATTGCATAGGTGCGCAGTCTCAGAGTTGGTGCCTTGCAATGTGAGCCTCCCTACTTGGGTTTTCATGCCGATAAGGCTGTTCTGTGCACTGGATTGGGATTCCTTCCCAAGGTGGTGTTGAGTCATAACATCAATCAGGAAATAGTAGTTCCTTCTTTGTGTCCTAACCCTTCTTCTTCGAAGGACAGATTACTTCATAATCTGGATGTTGTTTGGGGCGTTGAAGTTTTATCTTCAGGCCACGAAGGAGTTCAGACAGACAGCATCATTATTTGTTGTGTATTCAGGGAAGCGCAGGGGACTATCTTTTTGGTTGAGGAGTATGATCCGTCTGGCATATGAGACAGCGGGACACAAGCCTTCTCATAGGATTGCGGCTCACTTGACTAGAGCTGTGACCTCTTCTTGGGCCTTTAAGAATCAGGCTTCAATGGAGCATATTTGTAAGGCGGCCATTTGGTCTTCCTTACAACTTTTGCAAAATTTTATGAATTTGACGTTTTTGCTGCGGCGGAAGCAGCTTTTGGGAGAAAGGTTTTGCAGGCTGTGGTGCCCTCAGTATAGCGTCCGCCTCCTTTACCCTCCCGTTTTTTTTTCATTCTGTGTCCTCTAGAGCTTGGGTATTTGTTCCCACAAGTAATGAATGAAGCAGTGGACTCTCCTCCCAATAAGATGGAAAACATAAATTATGCTTACCTGATGATTTCATTTCCATCTCTGGGAGGAGAGTCCACTGCACCCACCCGTTTCTCCGGTGGGTGGACCTAAATTTATTAATAATCTTATGGCACCATTTATACCCTGATATTTCTCCTACTGTTCCTCTTGGTGGCCAGGTTCTTAATTCCCACTAGTAAGGAATGAAGCAGTGGATTGAAATTATCAGGTAAGCATAATTTATGTTTTTATTGTCACGTGGATTTTGCAGCAAAAGACCTCTACTGAACTTGGGTAAAAAACTGACCAGATGTAGTGCAGATGTCTTTTTAATGGGAAAGCTACTACTTTATCGTCCTGTATAGACCTTGTTGGTTGAAATAATAGAACCTGCACAAATGAAGATAAAATAAAATGTAAAATCTTTTTAAAACGATGAATAATACATAATACAATGATTTCTATTAAAAGAATATTAAACCTAAACACTGTTGTCTGTGATTCAGACAGAGCATATCATTTTAAAAATAAGTTTCCAATTTACTTATAGTATCAAATTTGCTTTGTTGAAGAGATACCTAGGTAGGTATCTGGAGCATAACATGACAGGAAATAGTGCTGCCCTCTAGTGTTCTTGCAAATGGATAACATTCTAGCAAAACTGCTGCCATATAGTACTCCTGACATATGCACGCTCCTGAGCTTACGTCTCTGCTTTTCAACCAAAGATGGCAAGAAAATTTGATAATAGAAGTAAATTAGAAAGTTGTTTAAAATTGTATGCTCTGAATTGTGAAAGAACAAATTTGTGTTTCATGTCCTTTTAAGTATAACCCATAGCTTAGTGCTTTTTCATTACATTAATGAGACTGTTTTAAATAAAACTTCTTAAAGTGGCACGAAACTCAACAATTTTCTTTCATGATTCAGATAAAGCATACATTTAAACAAACAAACAACTTCCATTTACTTCTGTTATAATATTTGCTTCAGTCCCTTGGTATCCTTTGTTTAAGGAGCAGTAGTGCATTACTGGGAGCTAGCTGAACACTTAGTTTGCTCCCAGCTAGCTCCCAGTAGTGTATTGCTGCTCCTGAGCTGACCAATATATGTTTTTCAATAAAGTATACCAATAGAATGGTATGAGTGACCGCAGCTTTCGCTGCACTTAAGGTCTAGTAATGTGCAAATGTACAAGTTGATATGTTTATCACAGTCTATGTGCATGTTATTCTGGATACCCCCACACTGAAGATGGGGACGGGGCTATCTACTGAAGCAGGCAGTGAGAGACAGCTAGCCAGGGGGCTGAGGAAGAGGGGCTTTTGAATCCCATATTTCCGCCCCCAGGCCACTTACAAGGACAAGTGATTAATTTGAAAGAGGGGTGTCAATGAGAGTTCACCTGCTCTGGTAAGTTGCAGGTGATCGCCATAATTGCAATTACCTGCAGCAGCATTTAAAATGCTGTTTAACCTAAGGGGGGGGGAGTCTCTAATGGAGCCCCTATCTCCTCCCCCTGTTTGGGTTAGAGGAGCAAGTGACCCCTTATTTGAAAAAGGGAGGTTTGTCCTGTTAAAGAAGGGGTCACATGATGAAAAAATGTTGAGCAGCAGCATTTGAAATGCTATTGAACTTGACAGGGAGAGGGTCTCTAATGGAGGCTAGAGGGGCAAGTGACCCCTCACTTGAAAGTTCATACTCCCCTTTTTCAAATGAGGTGTCACTTTCCCCCCCAACAATGCAGCTGATCACAATAAAAATAGTGGTCACCTCCCCCACTAGAAACAAATTGATTTCTAGTGGTGGGGAGGGAGCCCCTTATATCCCTATCTGTTTTAACTAGATGAGTATGAGACACCTCAAGAGAAAAAGGGAATTACCCTCTCTAAATGCGTAGTCACATTCCCCTCTAATTTCCAGGTGATCACCTGCCCCAAGCAGAGCAAGAGGGTATACTTTTAGAGCCCCATTACCCCCTCCCATAAAACTGAAAGATGTATGACATCCCAGTTTAAAAGCTTTCCACTATGGGGTTTCACACTCCTGTCATTAGGTAGGTTATTGTTATAAAAATAGTAATCACCTACTAACATATTTACTGTATGGAGGACAGTGGCCACAAAGGTGCTACTTTCCCATAAAGACAGCATACAACAAAGTATAAAGAACAATATTAAGGGGGTTTCGTTTTTCCCTATGTTGCCCCCCCCCCACAATACATACATAAAATTGAGACCCCTTGTTTGAAAGTAACAATCCTGTTTTTTTAAAATTAGTGGTAAAGTGTCCACACACTGCCAGATGGTTGTCGCAATAATGACAAATACCTTTCAAATTTTATTATATTTTTGGTTTTCCGAAACTTTTTATTACCTCCTCAACATAACACCATACCATATTACCCTGCATTTAAAGATTTATTTAAATAAGGGATTTCATGTCCTTATAGCTATGAAGTGATCGCTATAGTAAAACTGATAATCTGGCAGTAACCGCTAGCCTCATTTATTTGTAATGTTGATGTTACGCTCATAGAACATTGTTTTTCTGAACTAATAAAAAAAATGTAAGAGTCAAAATAAATTGGAGAACTGAAAGAATGTAAACATTGTTGATCTAAGATGACTTTTGTTGCAACTATTTTGTGATTTTCTGTTTCGTTTTTTTTAATATTTTTTGTTATGGTGAGTGATTTTGGACCAGCATAGGAACATGCATAAAGTTTCAAAATTCATTAAACCACCCCCCTGGGAATTCAGAAATGTATGCAATTTTAAATTTATATAATATTTGTATGGTTAAATTATATTTTATGCATACTCATTTTTTGCATAAATTGCAAGATGGTGAATAGGGACAAAAATAATAATTATTCTCTTTTCTGATTTGTAATTGTTAATTTTAATTGAACCACAAAGTATAAAATCATAATTTTTGCTGTTTTGAGTAGGTGAACTGATGCTATTGTGGGACAATAAAAAAATATGTGTTTGAAATATTTAGGAAATAATTACTCCCATGTTGTTAGTTACAATGTACACATTTCTGCAAACTAAAGTAACATAGTAGATGAGGTTGAAAAAAAGACTGAAGTCCAACCTATACAAATCTAATATACTTACAAAAAACTCCAGTTGATCTTAAAGGGACAGTCAACACCAGAAACAACTTAATCCCATACCTAAGATCCACAAAAAAAATGCTCCTGCACCGCATCCCATGTTCAATACCACTAACGTTATATGTGTAATCATCCAAAGCACAGTTTTATCCTGTAGATATGGCTGCCAAACTCCTCCCCCGTCCCCTTCTCTTTTCAATTCCATGCTCGTTCACGGTGACCCTGTTCTTTTGCTAATGCGCATTATAATTCATGTCCGCTCGCAAGCAGAAATAGAAAGTGCAGCTGCAAATCACTGTGAACGCGTGTAAAGAATCCAACCGAGGATTGGTTTCTGATTGGCGGATGCCTTTAAAATTAAACTTACTACGTAACGGTCGGGGGAGTTTGGCGGCCATATCTACAGGAGAAAATTGTATGTGCTTTGGACAATTACACATATAACGTTAGAGGTATTGAACATGGGATGCGGTGCAGGCACATTTTCTTTTGTGGATCTAAGGTATGGGATTAAGTTGTGTCGGTTGTTTACTGTCCCTTTAAATTAATCCCATTAAAAGGTGACTCATTTAACACAATCAATCATATCTATCAATTCTGTTTCTAGCCAAAAATGTATCCAAACCATTTTAAATGTATCTAAGGTATTGGCATTCAATACCTCATTTGGTAATGAGTTCAACAATTTTATTGATCTTACAGTGAAAAAAATCTTGGAATAAACAGAGCTTCTGCTCAAGCACCTTTCTTCTAGAGAAAATAGACACAGTTTGGCTAGCCTCTTCTCACAGCTTAAATTATCTATTCCCCATATTAGTTGTGTGGCCCTTCTCTGAACTTTTTCTAGGACTGCAATGTCTTTTTTTTTTATTTCGGTCCCCAGAACTGCACTCCATACTCAAGGTGAGGTCTTACCAGAGATTTATATAGTGAATTATGCTTCCCTCCCTTGCATCAATGCCTCTTTTAATACATGCTAGTATCTTATTAGACTCTGAAGTCGCTGCCCTGCATTGTGCACCCATCTTTTCTAAAAATGCTTGGTCTGCTCAAAAAAAAAAGAAAAATCATTTGAGTAGGTATCTCACAGAAGAAAAGTTAAAATGTACAGGGAGTGCAGAATTATTAGGCAAGTTGTATTTTTGAGGATTCATTTTATTATTGAACAACAACCATGTTCTCAATGAACCCAAAAAACTCATTAATATCAAAGCTGAATAGTTTTGGAAGTAGTTTTTAGTTTGTTTTTAGTTATAGCTATTTTAGGGGGATATCTGTGTGTGCAGGTGACTATTACTGTGCATAATTATTAGGCATCTTAACAAAAAACAAATATATACCCATTTCAATTATTTATTTTTACCAGTGAAACCAATATAACATCTCAACATTCACAAATATACATTTCTGACATTCAAAAACAAAACAAAAACAAATCAGTGACCAATATAGCCACCTTTCTTTGCAAGGACACTCAAAAGCCTGCCATCCATGAATTCTGTCAGTGTTTTGATCTGTTCACCATCAACATTGCGTGCAGCAGCAACCACAGCCTCCCAGACACTGTTCAAAGAGGTGTACTGTTTTCCCTCCTTGTAAATCTCACATTTGATGATGGACCACAGGTTCTCAATGGGGTTCAGATCAGGTGAACAAGGAGGCCATGTCATTAGATTTTCTTCTTTTATACCCTTTCTTGCCAGCCACGCTGTGGAGTACTTGGACGCGTGTGATGGAGCATTGTCCTGCATGAAAATCATGTTTTTCTTGAAGGATGCAGACTTCTTCCTGTACCACTGCTTGAAGAAGGTGTCTTCCAGAAACTGGCAGTAGGACTGGGAGTTGAGCTTGACTCCATCCTCAACCCGAAAAGGCCCCACAAGCTCATCTTTAATGATACCAGCCCAAACCAGTACTCCACCTCCACCTTGCTGGCGTCTGAGTCGGACTGGAGCTCTCTGCCCTTTACCAATCCAGCCACGGGCCCATCCATCTGGCCCATCAAGACTCACTCTCATTTCATCAGTCCATAAAACCTTAGAAAAATCATTCTTGAGATATTTCTTGGCCCAGTCTTGACGTTTCAGCTTGTGTGTCTTGTTCAGTGGTGGTCGTCTTTCTTACCTTGGACATGTCTCTGAGTATTGCACACCTTGTGCTTTTGGGCACTCCAGTGATGTTGCAGCTCTGAAATATGGCCAAACTGGTGGCAAGTGGCATCTTGGCAGCTGCACGCTTGACTTTTCTCAGTTCATGGGCAGTTATTTTGCGCCTTGGTTTTTCCACACGCTTCTTGCGACCCTGTTGACTATTTTGAATGAAACGCTTGATTGCTCGATGATCACGCTTCAGAAGCTTTGCAATTTTAAGAGTGCTGCATCCCTCTGCAAGATATCTCACTATTTTTGACTTTTCTGAGCCTGTCAAGTCCTTCTTTTGACCCATTTTGCCAAAGGAAAGGAAGTTGCCTAATAATTATGCACACCTGATATAGGGTGTTGATGTCATTAGACCACACTCCTTCTCATTACAGAGATGCACATCACCTAATATGCTTAATTGGTAGTAGGCTTTCGAGCCTATACAGCTTGGAGTAAGACAACATGCATAAAGAGGATGATGTGGTAAAAATACTAATTTGCCTAATAATTCTGCACTCCCTGTATATCTAAATGCAATGCAGCCCAAACAACTAAAAGACTTCTAGCTCGAATGTGTGAAAATGGCTCAGCAGTGAAGGAGTTAAGTTTACATTTTTAATTATACTTGAATATTCAGATATCACAATTTAAAGAACATTACAATGATATATACAAAATACAGTATATATGAGCACGTAAGCATTGTGTTGCAAAACATATCCATAAAATGTAGTTTAAGTATTTAATACAGGGAGTGCAGAATTATTAGGCAAATGAGTATTTTGACCACATCATCCTCTTTATGCATGTTGTCTTACTCCAAGCTGTATAGGCTCGAAAGCCTACTACCAATTAAGCATATTAGGTGATGTTCATCTCTGTAATGAGAAGGGGTGTGGTCTAATGACATCAACACCCTATATCAGGTGTGCATAATTATTAGGCAACTTCCTTTCCTTTGGCAAAATGGGTCAAAAGAAGGACTTGACAGGCTCAGAAAAGTAAAAAATAGTGAGATATCTTGCAGAGGGATGCAGCACTCTTAAAATTGCAAAGCTTCTGAAGCGTGATCATCGAACAATCAATCGTTTAATTCAAAATAGTCAACAGGGTCGCAAGAAGCGTGTGGAAAAACCAAGGCGCAAAATAACTGCCCATGAACTGAGAAAAGTCAAGCGTGCAGCTGCCAAGATGCCACTTGCCACCATTTTGGCCATATTTCAGAGCTGCAACATCACTGGAGTGCCCAAAAGCACAAGGTGTGCAATACTCAGAGACATGGCCAAGGTAAGAAAGGCTGAAAAACGACCACCACTGAACAAGACACACAAGCTGAAACGTCAAGACTGGGCCAAGAAATATCTCAAGACTGATTTTTCTAAGGTTTTATGGACTGATGAAATGAGAGTGAGTCTTGATGGGCCAGATGGATGGGCCCGTGGCTGGATTGGTAAAGGGCAGAGAGCTCCAGTCCGACTCAGACGCCAGCAAGGTGGAGGTGGAGTACTGGTTTGGGCTTGTATCATCAAAAATGAGCTTGTGGGGCCTTTTCGGGTTGAGGATGGAGTCAAGCTCAACTCCCAGTCCTACTGCCAGTTTCTGGAAGACACCTTCTTCAAGCAGTGGTACAGGAAGAAGTCTGCATCCTTCAAGAAAAACATGATTTTCATGCAGGACAATGCTCCATCACACGCGTCCAAGTACTCTACAGCGTGGCTGGCAAGAAAGGGTATAAAAGAAGAAAATCTAATGACATGGCCTCCTTGTTCACCTGATCTGAACCCCATTGAGAACCTGTGGTCCATCATCAAATGTGCGATTTTCAAGGAGGGAAAACAGTACACCTCTCTGAACAGTGTCTGGGAGGCTGTGGTTGCTGCTGCACGCAATGTTGATGGTGAACAGATCAAAACAATGACAGAATCCATGGATGGCAGGCTTTTGAGTGTCCTTGCAAAGAAAGGTGACTATATTGGTCACTGATTTGTTTTTGTTTTGTTTTTGAATGTCAGAAATGTATATTTGTGAATGTTGAGATGTTATATTGGTTTCACTGGTAAAAATAACTAATTGAAATGGGTATATATTTGTTTTTTGTTAAGTTGCCTAATAATTATGCACAGTAATAGTCACCTGCACACACAGATATCCCCCTAAAATAGCTATAACTAAAAACAAACTAAAAACTACTTCCAAAACTATTCAGCTTTGATATTAATGAGTTTTTTGGGTTCATTGAGAACATGGTTGTTGTTCAATAATAAAATTAATCCTAAAAAATACAACTTGCCTAATAATTCTGCACTCCCTGTACTGTCATTTTTAAAGTACAATGAATATGGTTTTGTTATTTCAGAGCAGTTTTGGCTACATCCCTTTTAAGTGCCTCGAGCATATTTATCATATCTTTTGCTTTATTAGAACCAGATATAAATGAGTTCCTGTACTAGTCGAAACTGTTTGTGAAGCAAGTAAAGAGAGCGCCAAATAGGCTGAGGTGCATGTATAAAGTGATACAGATTTATTGAACACAGTAGTATAAAACAAAAATAAAACTAAGTTCATGGATCCATGATTAACAAATTAAAATCAACAACAATAATTGCATAAAAAATACAGTGTATGTATTAAAAAAAAACAATCTAAATGTTAAAGCAGCTTGAGTATACGTAGTGGAAAAAAGGGGGGTTCCAATTATGTTGATAATTAATTCCAATGGTATTGTCCCAATAGAGATTTTGTGCAAAAAAGTGTCCAAAACAAGAAAAATATAATTTTGTGTTGCTGTAAAAAAGTATCCAATAAAGTAACAGGTGGTAGTGTGATGAAATTCCAAAGTTACTCCAATGTGACAATAAAAAAGTGAAAAAAAAATGTGAAAAAATGTGTGAAACGATCAAGTGGTAATAACAAAATGGAATAAAAGTGGTGAATTATTGCCTTCTATTTATAGTGTTCCATCAAAAGTGTCTAAGTTATCCTGTAAAGAAAAAAAGAAAACAATATTGTAGATAATATGATGCACCTTTTTAAGGTATAGGAAATATGCTTACCAATTAGTTGTCGACACGTTTTGGCCTGATAAACAGGCCGAAATGCGCTAGGTCTACTAACTTACATACACTTCCACTATTCTAAACTGTTGCATACCTATGTATGCATCCTGCATATTAGTCTTTATGAAAAAAAAACAGTAGAAGTGCTTGGTCTAAAGGTAGTAATAATAATGGCCCCGAGTGGAATGATTTATAAGTTATATAATTTGTTTATCTTGGCTTGCAGCACTTGCTAATAAAGACTGCCCCTTTAATAAATGGCTGGGCAGAAAACCAAAAACCTTTTTTAGTTGTTATTTATGTGAATTTGAAAGCTCTAGCTGTATTCAGCTTATATATCTACATAGATTTCCACATGAATAATCCAGTCTTGGAAGAGGCAACACAATTTAAATATTATATTCATTAAAACCAAAAATTAACTCAATTAAATGGTTCATGGTAACTATAAAATGTACTTATGCATTTTACTGTGCAACTACCTTTTTATGTTTATAACAGCTCGTAATCACAAATAAATCTACCACAATCTCATTTGGCAAAGAAATCCATAACAGCATAATGGTAAATAGGTGAAACTGAATTGTGTGTAATTAAATGTTTACTAAAGTAATATTATTTTATAGTATTTTAGATTCATGAAAATAGATTTTTTGCAAGAAACCTCAAGTCAAAAAGTAAACTGCTCTAAACCCAGGAATGTAGTAAAGAAATGGTGCCACCCACAATACAAAACAGGCAAATAAGCCAATCATCAGTGAGCAATTTGTCTTTTTTTTTTTTTGCTTTTACTTCCTTTTAAGAAAATTAACATAATATGATTCCTTCTATGCTAGTTGAAGTAGTAAATATGTTAAATATATGATAGGATTCATACAGAAGTTATTATTGGGATATCTACTGCTAGTATAATTGCCCATGTCAATATAATTTCAGGGTAAAGTTGGTTTAGCATGTGGCTTTATAAGTATAGGCTTGAAGTAGTTAATAATAACAGGTGTTTATAAAATATATCAAGTCAAATACAACATATGTTCTATAGCTAAACATCGCCAACAGAGAGACAAATATGTGTAGCCACCAATCGCCAGCTTGTTCCCATTAGTGTAGGATACATACATAAAAGATACCAAGAGAATAAAGTAAATTTGAAAATTGTAGTTTAATTTGGACTTACCTATCCCTTTAAACATTTAGGCCTAGATTTGGAGTTCGGCGGTAAAAGGGCTGTTAACGCTCCGCGGGCTTTTTTCTGGCCGCACCATAAAATTAACTCTGGTATCGAGAGTTCAAACAAATGCTGCGTTAGGCTCCAAAAAAGGAGCGTAGAGCATTTTTACCGCAAAAGCAACTCTCGATACCAGAGTTGCTTACGGACGCGGCCGGCCTCAACAACGTGCTCGTGCACGATTCCCCCATAGGAAACAATGGGGCTGTTTGAGCTGAAAAAAAACCTAACACCTGCAAAAAAGCAGCGTTCAGCTCCTAACGCAGCCCCATTGTTTGCTATGGGGAAACACTTCCTACGTCTGCACCTAACACTCTAACATGTACCCCGAGTCTAAACACCCCTAGCCTTACACTTATTAACCCCTAATCTGCCGCCCCCGCTATCGCTGACCCCTGCATATTTTTTTAAACCCCTAATCTGCCGCTCCGTAAACCGCCGCCACCTACGTTATACTTATGTACCCCTAATCTGCTACCCCTAACACCGCCGACCCCTATATTATATTTATTAACCCCTAACCTGCCCCCCACAACGTCGCCGACACCTGCCTACACTTATTAACCCCTAATCTGCCGAGCGGACCTGAGCGCTACTATAATAAAGTTATTAACCCCTAATCCGCCTCACTAACCCTATCATAAATAGTATTAACCCCTAATCTGCCCTCCCTAACATCGCCGACACCTAACTTCAATTATTAACCCCTAATCTTCCGATCGGAGCTCACCGCTATTCTAATAAATGGATTAACCCCTAAAGCTAAGTCTAACCCTAACACTAACACCCCCCTAAGTTAAATATAATATTTATCTAACGAAATAAATTAACTCTTATTAAATAACTTATTCCTATTTAAAGCTAAATACTTACCTGTAAAATAAATCCTAATATAGCTATAATATAATTATAATTTATATTGTAGCTATTTTAGGATTAATATTTATTTTACAGGCAACTTTGTTATTATTTTAACCAGGTAAAATAGCTATTAAATAGTTAAGAACTATTTAATAGTTACCTAGTTAAAATAATAACAAATTTACCTGTAAAATAAATCCTAACCTAAGTTATAATTAAACCTAACACTACCCTATCAATAAAATAATTAAATAAACTACCTACAATTACCTACAATTAACCTAACACTACACTATCAATAAATTAATTAAACACAATTCCTACAAATAAATACAATTAAATAAACTAGCTAAAGTACAAAAAATAAAAAAGAACTAAGTTACAGAAAATAAAAAAATATTTACAAACATAAGAAAAATATTACAACAATTTTAAACTAATTACACCTACTCTAAGCCCCCTAATAAAATAACAAAGCCCCCCAAAATAAAAAATTCCCTACCCTATTCTAAATTAAAAAAGTTACAAGCTCTTTTACCTTACCAGCCCTGAACAGGGCCCTTTGCGGGGCATGCCCCAAGAATTTCAGCTCTTTTGCCTGTAAAAAAAAACATACAATACACCCCCCCCAACATTACAACCCACCACCCACATACCCCTAATCTAACCCAAACCCCCCTTAAATAAACCTAACACTAAGCCCCTGAAGATCTTCCTACCTTGTCTTCACCATCCAGGTATCACCGATCCGTCCTGGCTCCAAGATCTTCATCCAACCCAAGCGGGGGTTGGCGATCCATAAGGTAAAAGAGCTTGTAACTTTTTTAATTTAGAATAGGGTAGGGAATATTTTATTTTGGGGGGCTTTGTTATTTTATTAGGGGGCTTAGAGTAGGTGTAATTAGTTTAAAATTGTTGTAATATTTTTCTTATGTTTGTAAATATTTTTTTATTTTCTGTAACTTAGTTCTTTTTTATTTTTTGTACTTTAGCTAGTTTATTTAATTGTATTTATTTGTAGGAATTGTGTTTAATTAATTTATTGATAGTGTAGTGTTAGGTTAATTGTAGGTAATTGTAGGTAGTTTATTTAATTATTTTATTGATAGGGTAGTGTTAGTTTAATTATAACTTAGGTTAGGATTTATTTTACAGGTAAATTTGTTATTATTTTAACTAGGTAACTATTAAATAGTTCTTAACTATTTAATAGCTATTTTACCTGGTTAAAATAATAACAAAGTTGCCTGTAAAATAAATATTAATCCTAAAATAGCTATAATATAATTATAATTTATATTGTAGCTATATTAGGATTTATTTTACAGGTAAGTATTTAGCTTTAAATAGGAATAATTTATTTAATAAGAGTTCATTTATTTCGTTAGATAAAAATTATATTTAACTTAGGGGGTGTTAGTGTTAGGGTTAGACTTAGCTTTAGGGGTTAATACATTTATTAGAATAGCGGTGAGCTCCGGTCGGCAGATTAGGGGTTAATAATTGAAGTTAGGTGTCGGCGATGTTAGGGAGGGCAGATTAGGGGTTAATACTATTTATGATAGGGTTAGTGAGGCGGATTAGGGGTTAATACATTTATTATAGTAGCGCTCAGGTCCGCTCGGCAGATTAGGGGTTAATAAGTGTAGGCAGGTGTCGGCGACGTTGAGGGGGGCAGATTAGGGGTTAATAAATATAATATAGGGGTCGGCGATGTTAGGGCAGCAGATTAGGGGTACATAGGGATAACGTAGGTGGCGGCGATTTGCGGTCGGAAGATTAGGGGTTAATTATTTTAAGTAGCTGGCGGCGACGTTGTGGGGGGCAAGTTAGGGGTTAATAAATGTAATACAGGGGTCGGCGGGGTTAGTGGCAGCAGATTAGGGGTACATAAGTATAACGTAGGTGGCGGTCGGCAGATTAGGGGTTAAAAAATTTAATCGAGTGGCGGCGGTGTGGGGGGACCTCGGTTTAGGGGTACATAGGTAGTTTATGGGTGTTAGTGTACTTTAGGGTACAGTAGTTAAGAGCTTTATGAACCGGCGTTAGCCAGAAAGCTCTTAACTCCTGCTATTTTCAGGCGGCTGGAATCTTGTCGTTAGAGCTCTAACGCTCACTTCAGAAACGACTCTAAATACCAGCGTTAGAAAGATCCCATTGAAAATATAGGCTACGCAAATGGCGTAGGGGGATCTGCGGTATGGAAAAGTCGCGGCTGAAAAGTGAGCGTTAGACCCTTTAATCACTGACTCCAAATACCAGCGGGCGGCCAAAACCAGCGTTAGGAGCCTCTAACGCTGGTTTTGACGGCTACCGCCGAACTCCAAATCTAGGCCATAGTTTTTGTCAGCTCCATAGCATCAGTGCACTATTTAGAGCTAGCTGAGCACATTTGATGATCCAATGACAAGAGACAAATGTGTATAGCCACCAATCACCACCTAGCTCCCAGTAATGCATTGCTGCTGCTGAGGATATGCTCATATTCTTTTAAACAAAGGAGTAAATTTGGTTATAGAAATCTAACCCTTTACCTGCTGAGCCATTTCCACCACTGTGCCAGGCTGTTTTGGAGTTTTTACTGTAGGTTATTTTTCTGTGTATATTGTTTTTTTATTGGTTAATATCAAACTTGTGGGATGTCATCTGGTTATTGTATCTTTATTTGAATAAACATCTATTTAAGCCAGTTTTTAAATAATGGGGTCATTGACAATCATTTAGAAAAAAACACTATTAAAGGGATAGACATGTCAAAACTTAAATGTGCATGGGTGCATTTCAATTTGAAATATAAGCATTTTGCATAAAAAAATGCTTCTAATAAGTTATTTCTATTTATGAGTGGCATACGCGCATATCCTGTGAGGGCCTGTGCACCAGTATCCAAGCACTATACCTTGCTCAGAGAGGTGGTTGTGGTGTGTATTGCTTCTGAATACCTAATTTGTGTTATACAAGCTACTGCTGACCCTCTGACAAGGTGTGGTGTTTAAATACTGGTGCACAGGCCTCTCAGGATATGTGCGTATGCTGCAGAAAAACAATAATGACTTTTATTAGAAGCATGTTTGCTAATGAAAGTATAATGAAAAATTGCTTCTATTTCAAATTGAAATGTATTTATGCACATTTCATTATTGACATTTCTGTCCCTATAACTGAACCCAAAGTCCTTTATGTATATGAAAATAACCCCTTCTTTAGTCTAAAGAGTTTAGAAAAAAACAGACACAGGATATTTTTTACATTATTCAAATTTTAATAATAATGTACCTTTTCTTTCACACACTTTATTGTACGGTTCTCACATGTTGTGACATATAAATAAAGTATTAGTATAGTTTGAAACAGCTGTATCTGCTGAAAACCGAACAATATATAAACTGTGTGGGTTAAACACAGAAAAATAACCTACAGTAAAAACTCCAAAACAGCTTGGCACAATGGTGGAAATGGCTCAGTAGGTAAAGGGTTACATTTCTATAACCAAATTTACTCTTTTGTTGAAAAGAATATGAGCATATCCTCTGCAGCAGCAATGCATTACTGGGAGCTAGGTGGTGATTGGTGGCTAGTCACACATTTATCCCAGCAACAGTGCAATAATATAATGTTTTAATAAATTAGAGCATTTTCTTTTTGCACTTTTATATATTTAACAAACTTAATAGAAATATATAACTTCATTTTTTAAATTTCCTTTGACAAACTTAAATATGTCACAACAATCTGGAAAATTACCTGGAAGTTATATTTTTATAAACATTTTAGTCCAGAAAATGAACCCTCCCTTTGAAGGACACGTATCCTCAGGCTTCAGTCATGTAGTCAGTAAGATAGGCAAATTTTTATGGATACCCATTATTGTTATATAGGACAGAATGAGAACTGTCACTGAAATGAAATGAGCAGTGTATAAAATCTAAAGAACAGAGATTTATGGGAGACCCGTCAAGGTTTAAGCGATCGTTTATCAAGACTGTTCCTTGTGTTTAGCTGAAAAACGTTTAATAATTTCTTCCTGATAAAAGTTCCCATCCATCCACTTTTGTGAATTTTACCTTTACACTGTATTAAAACTCTCTGTCAAGTCTCATTTGACATTTATCTTCCTGTCCCGGATGGGGCAAAGATTTACAGGCATCTCATGGTAAGTGATTCCCTCCTTCTAATTTAATACATTTCATTTTGATACTTGGTGGATGATTGTTAATTCATATATACATATTGGTAGAAGAAATAGCATAGAACATACAAAAAAACTAATATGACTGAACGCTTAGTTTAATATATAAGTTCCCAAAGATGCATGTGCATTTATAATGACATTTGCAGCTAATCTTTCACTATTATTTCTCTTTGTATCTCTTTCCCCTCTCTGTCTGTTTCTCACGCTTTTTCTTTTATCTGCGAGATAAATCTTTGGACAGGATGACAAAATTACTTCCACTCTCTGTTTTTCACACACATCTCACTTTTTCTCCTCTTACATAAATCTGCAGATAAAAGACAAAATTGAACATCAATTTATTGGTGCATTTACTAAACGGTAGCTTTTTTCTCTTTATTGACAAATCTCAGCTAACATTCTCACTTCTTCATTTCACATTACTGTTAACATTCTAAACATCCTGTAGTATATTCAGCTATTTGTTAAATTATTTACTTTACTCACTAGCCCTTGGCAATGCCCTTGTCCAAATATTGTTTATCTAGTCTACCAGACACAGTATACTTAAATTTAAGGCTCATTGGTTTACTTATTTTAGACATAAGCATGAAGTGCGCATAGTGGGTGTGGAAGGTGAGGGGGTCTAAAATCTTCACAATGAAGAGGATAACAACACCTCCCCACCTGTGAAAATGAATTCAATGACACATAATACACCCTCCATAGCGCTGCCATTACAAGTTTTTTAAACGCTGCCTTGTGCGTGCGATATGGTTGCGATGAGCTCCATACCACACAAAATCCATGGTCTGCTTTGACGTGCTCGTGCATGCTTCCCCCATAGACATCAATTGGGAGAGCGTGTTAGAAAAAAACTAACACCTGAAGTGCGGAATGGCGATCACCGTAACGCAACCTCATTGATGTCTATTGGGAAAAAAAAGTTACGTTTAAACCTAACACCCTGACATAAACTCCAAGTCTAAACACCCCTAATTTTCTGACCCTGACATCGCTGACACCTACATAAAGTTATTAACCCCTAATCTGCCGCTCCGACATCGCCAACACCGAAATAAAGTTATTAACCCCTAATCTGACGCTCCCGATTTTACCGCCACTAAATAAAGTTATTAACACTAAACCTCTGGCCTCCCACATCACGGCCACTAAATAAACCTATTAACCCCTAAACTGCCAGCCCCCCACATCGCAAAAAACAAAATTAAACTATTAACCCCTAAACCTAACAACCCCCTTACTTTAAATTAAAATTACAATATCCCTATCTCAAAATAAATAAAAACCTGTGAAATTAAAAAAAAACTAAGTTTAAACTATATATTAAACTAACATTACTATTATACTAAAATTAAAATAACTACAAATTAAATAAACTAAATTACACATTAAAAAAAAACGACACTACTACAAAAAAAATTACATCTACAATTACAAAAAATAAATTACACTAAATTACAAAAAAATAAAAAAACACTAAATTACGAAAAGTAACAAAAGAAATTATCCAAAATAAAAACAATTACACCTAATCTAATAGCCATATAAAAATAAATAAAAACTAGACCACAAAAAACTACCAATAGTCCTTAAAAGGGCCTTTTGTAGGGCATTGCTCTAAAGAAATCAGCTCTTTACCCTGTAAAAAAACATGCAAAGACCCCCCAACAATAAAAGCCACCACCAGGTGTAATTGTTTTTATTTTGGATAATTTCGTTTGTTATTTTTCGTAATTTAGTGTTTGTTATTTTTTGTAATTTAGTGTTAGTTATTTTCTGTAATTTAGTATTTTTATTTTTTGTAATTGTAGATTTAATTTTTTTTAGTAGTGTTTTTTAATGTGTAATTTATTTTATTTTATTTGTAGTTATTTTAATTTTAGTATAATAGTAATGTTAGTTTAATATATAGTTTAAACTTATTTTTTTTTAATTTCACAGGTAAGTTTTTATTTATTTTAAGATAGGGATCTTGTCATTTTAATTTAAAGTTAGGGGGTTGTTAGCTTTAGGCGTTAATAGTTTAATTTAGTTTTTTGTGATGTGGGGGGCTGGCGGTTTAGGGGTTAATAGGTTTATTTAGTGGCAGTTATGTGGGAGGCACGAGGTTTTGGGGTTAATAACTTTATTTAGTGGCGGCGATGTCGGGGAGCGGCGGAATAGGGGTTAATATCTTTAATATAGTGTGGGCGATGTTGGGGTGCGGAAGAATAGGGGTTAATAACTTTATTATAGTGGCGGCGATGTTGGGGAGCGGCGGAATAGGGTTTAATAAATGTTATTAGTGGTGGCGATGTCGGGAGCGGCAGATTAGGGGTTAATAACTTTAATATATTGTTTGCAATGGGGGAGAGCCTCGGTTTAGGGGTTAATAGGTAGTTTATGGGTGTTAGTGTACTTTGTAACATTTTAGTTATGAGTTTTGTGTAACAGTTTTGTGGCGCAAAACTCATAACTACTGGTCTAAGATTGCGGAATGGATCGTGTCGGTCGGTATAGGCTGTAACCCAAGCATTTTAGCCTCACTGCACAACTTGTAATACCAGCAATACGGAAATCCCACGCTAAAACGTCATTTTTTTGAGTGTGGGACTGAAGTTGCGTTACAGGCTAAAATGCTTGCGGTATAGCTATACCGACAAGACTCGTAATGGCTGCGTTCTGGTTTTTACGCTGAAATGGCCATTTTTTCAGCATTAAAAACGGAACACAAAACTCATAATCTACGTGCATGTGAGTTCTGTTTTAGGTAAAGGAGCTCTAAAAGATATAGTCTTCCCCACTGCATCATTCCTTTTGGCTTCAAATGTTCTCAGGGATAACTTCTTGTCACAATTAATAGAGTAGCCATCTAGGAGTAATGCTATATTGGATTTAGTACTATCAAATAATACAGATATAATATCAAACATAGAAGTCAAAGAACATTTGGGTAACAGTGATCATAACATGGTCAGATTTGAAATCTCTTTTCATAAGCAGTGTCTTAAAGGTTTAACCAAGACTTTTAATTTTAAGAAAGCAAAATTCAACGATTTAAGGAAATCATTAAATAACTTAAATTGGGACAAAGTATTCTCTAATAAAAATACAGAGGATAAATGGATAACATTTAAAGCTTTGTTAAATAAATATACATATCAACAAATACCATACGGTTATAAAAATAAAAAATCCAAGCCAATGTGGCTGAATATAAATGTGTTAAGCGATATTAGGAAAAAACGTAGGCCATTTAAATTATTCAAAGAAAATAGTAGACTCAAAATTCCATATTTATAAGGAATGTAACAAAGCATGCAAAAAAGCAAACAAATTAGCCAAAATTGAAAATGAAAAATTAATTGCAAAGGATTCTAAATCTAACCCTAAAATGTTCTTTAAGTACATAAATAGCAAAAAATCTAAGAAAGACAATATAGGTACACTAAAATGCGGGGAGGGTAGCATGATTAACAATGACAGGGAGAAGGCTGAGATACTAAACCAGTTTTTTTCTTCAGTATACACAAGAGAGGAACCATTGGATGATACTTTGGAACAAAATAGAATATGCCAGCCCATACCATTAAAGGGACATTAAACACTTTGAGATGGTAATATAAAATGATAAATTGTATATAATAAAACAACTCTGCAATATACTTTCATTATTAATTTTTTCCTCTTTGCCTGTAATTCCATTCTGAAATTGTGAGCTTTTCAGTTCCTGTTAGAAATGGAAGTGCAGAACACTGTTAAATCCAGCACAACCATTGGCTGCACACTCTAGTGACCTATTTATAACTGACCCTAATTGGCCACAGCAGAGAGGTAACACAAGTTACAACATGGTAGCTCCCAGTGTTTTATAGACACTAAAACTTTACACTTATTTTGTCACTTTTTAAACAACTAATGAAACTTTAAAAAATACATCTACATGTTAGTCATGGACTAATCTTTTCTTTGAATGCATCATTCTATCTAGCATTTATTTAGTGTTTAATGTCCCTTTAACTGGGTTATGTATAGAGGATATCAGGAACAAATTGGATAATATTAAGGTAAATAAAACTCCAGGCCCAGATGGAATACACCCAAGGGTGTTAACGGAACTTAGCACTGTTATAGACAAACCTCTACTCTTAATTTTTCAAGACTCATTATCCTCAGGCATGGTACCCAAGGATTGGCGTAAAGCTGATGTGGTGCCACTCTTCAAAAAGGGAAGTAGGGATGCTATAGACCAGTTAGTCTGACATCAATAGTGGGGAAGATATTTGAAGGGGTTATAAGGGATTATATTGATGAGCATATCCGTGTAAACAAGATTATGAGTTCTAATCAGCATGGTTTTATGAGAAATAGATCATGTCAAACTAATCTAATTACATTCTATGAGGCAGTAAGTAAAAATATAGATAAAGGGGAATCAGTTGATGTAATATACTTAGATTTTGCAAAGGCGTTTGATACAGTGCCACATGAGAGATTAATGCACAAAATTAAGGGACTGGGAATAGCTGAAAATGTTAGTTTATGGATATATAACTGGATAAAAGATAGGGAGCAACGAGTAGTAGTAAATGGATCATACTCAGATTGGACAAAGGTAATCAGTGGAGTCCCCCAGGGATCAGTTCTGAGCCCTATTCTTTTTAATATTTTTATAAATGACTTTGAGTTAGGATTAAATAGCGACATCTCTATTTTTGCAGATGATACTAAATTAAGTAAGGTCATTAGGTCAGCGCAGGATGAACTTTAGGTCAGCGCAGGATGAACTTTTGTTACAAAGGGACCTGCAAAAATTAGAAGTATGGGCGGGTAAATGGAAAATGAGATTTAATACGGGAATATGCAAGGTTCTACATTTTGGAAGTAAAAATAAGCAGGCAACGTATTATTTAAATGGGACAAGACTTAGCCAAACACAGGAGGAAAGGGATTTGGGGGTAGTAAAAGATAACAAGCTAAAGATGGGTGCACAATGCAGGGCAGCAGCTTCAAAGGCTAATAAGATACTAGCATGTATTAAAAGAGGCATTAACTCAAGGGAGGAAAGCATAATTCTGTCACTATATAAAGCCCTGGTAAGACCTCAGCTTGAGTATGGAGTGCAGTTCTGGGGACCAATCGCAAAAAAAGATATTGCAGAACTAGAAAAAGTTCAGAGAAGGGCCACAAAGCTAATAAGGGGATTGGAGAATTTAACCTATGAGGAGAGGCTAGCCAAACTGGGTCTGTTTTTTTTTTTAGAAAAAAGGTGCTTAAAAGGTGACATGATTACTTTATATAAATATATTCAAGGCCCATATACAGATATGGCAGAAGCTCTGTTTATTCCAATAAAATTGTTTGTGACCAGAGGTCACAATTTAAGGTTGGAGGAAAGGAGATTTAATCTCCTGCAACAGAAACATTTTTTCACTGTAAGAGCAATAAAATTGTGGAACTCATTGCCAAAGGAGGTAGAGAATACCCTAGATACATTTAAAAAGTATTTGGATACATTTCTGTCTATAAACAAAATTCATGCATATGATTGCTAGTATTAAATGGGTCACCTTTTAGTGGGATTATTTAAGCTTAACTGGAGCTTTTTGTATATATTTTAGATTTGTATAGGTTGAACTCGATGGACTTCGGTCTTTTTTCAACCTCATCTACTATGTTACTATGTAAAGTGTGATATTTACCTTTTTTCCAGTACTGTGAAAATTTCCTTTGTAATACTCTCATGGCTATGGGAATTATGTACGTCCTACAGAATTTGCCACATGCAGTTAAATTGTGTTTCATAATATAAAACTACTTCCTAAAGGAATATCTAGTCTAACCTGTGTTTATTCTATTTATAAAGATTTAGGATGATTGTTGTGTGTATAGTACTGGCACTGAAATAAAATATATTTATATTTATTTGTTTGTATTATAGAATGTCCTAGCTTGACTCCACATGGCACATAAAGCTGAAGATTATTGCAAGGGTGGTAGAGTTGCTGTATGTAGATGAGACTGTTACAAAGCCCCTCTCTCTCTAATTATACAGAGGAGTATGAAACCCCATTTTGGAGAAAAAATGGTCTATAAAATAGCCATTAGGTGGCATCTACTTTTCCTTAAACCAACTTAGTCCCAAAAAGGAATGGGATGCTTAGCAACTCTGCTAATATATACTTTTCAAGTTCTTGTAATAATTTGCAGATAGTTATCTTCCACTAACGTAAGATGTAAAGAACAGATGCCTAACTATTCGGGGAAGTAATGGTTGATCCCTTTAGGCAATCCTGCAGAAAATTCAACAAAACATAAAGGCCCACTGAAGATTCCTTTCTCCTCACTATTTGAAAAGTATAGATGTTAGGTCTGAACTATAATTGGCTGGAAATCACCTTAATGGAAAAGAAGCCATCACTGCAAGCACTCTCAAGCCTTGATGGTGAAATGGACCTTGATACAGAAGACAATTTTGGGTAGTAATTCTGATATCATACTTGGCCACTTTTGCTGCTGTTTTTATCCAATGCCATGAACAGTTTTAAACATGGATTGGATCTTGACATGTAATTGAACAACAAGAAGACATTTTGTTATTCTTTCCACAATACTGACTGATAAAAATGTTCTTGGTGTGAGCTTGAGCTAATTTCAAACTACATCCCAACTCACCAGGGCCTGAACATCATGATGAGAATGCTCATCCACCAACTTCTTTGAAAATGTTTTTTATTATAATATCAAAATTTCCTCTGATCTGCTTTTTTGCTAATTTTGCTTTTAGAAATTTAGAAAAGTGTATTGTAGCCATAATGAGTCCAACATTAAGAGCTAAAATTGAAAGTGGAAATGTTGTGCAATTTTGGAGAATTTCAAATCATCAAAGTAGGTAGCTATATGAAGAGCTGGTAGTCTTCTGTCTGGTAGTCTTCTGTCTCCTGTCTAGCGTAACCCTCTTTTTATTTCAAACATCTGGAATATAAATACATGGGACCAAGACAAGTCTAAATTGTATATTATTCTTTGGGACATCCCTATGTAATTTTTATGGACGTTACTTTACTCCTCATTATTGTGGATTATCATCTTCCACTTTTTCTCTTGTAAGGTGTATCCAGTCCACGGATCATCCATTACTTGTGGGATATTCTCATTCCCAACAGGAAGTTGCAAGAGGACACCCACAGCAGAGCTGTAATATAGCTCCTCCCCTAACTGTCATAGCTAGTCATTCTCTTGCAACTCTCAACAAGCTAGGACGTTGTAGGAGAGAGTGGTTAAATATAGCTAGTTTATTTTCTTCAATCAAAAGTTTGTTATTTTTAAATAGTACCGGAGTTGTGCTATTTTATCTCAGGCAGTAAATAGAAGAAGAATCTGCCTGAGGTTTCTATGATCTTAGCAGGTTGTAACTAAGATCCATTGCTGTTCTCCCATATGTCTGAGGGGATTACACAGATGAGGTAAAACTTCATCGAGAGAATGGCGTGCAGTTTATTCTGCTATCAGGTATGTGCAGTTATAATTTTTTCTAGAGATAGAAAACACTAGAAAATGCTGCTGATACCGGATTAATGTAAGTTAAGCCTGAATACAGTGATTTAATAATGACTGGTATCATGCTTACTCCCAGGGGTAATACCCTTATGATATTGCAATATAAAACGTTTGCTGGCATGTTTAATCGTTTGTATATATGCTTTGGTGATAAAACTTTATTGGGGCCTAGTTTTTTCCACATGGCTGGCTTAAATTTAAACTAGAAACAGTTTCCTGAGGCTTTCCACTGTTGCAGTATAAAAGTTACAGTTGGTGCAGTTAAAATTACAAACTGTGACATCCAGCTTCCCTCAAAGGCCCTCTGAATGCTATAGGACATCTCTAAAGGGCCCAAAGGCTTTCCAAAGTCGTTTATTGGGGAAGGTAGGGCCACAGCTTGCTGTGGCAGTTGGTTGTGAATGTTAAAAAACGTCTATTTCGTTTTTTTGATCCGTTTTTTGAACTAAGGCGTTAATCATCCATTTGCAAGTGGGTGCAATGCTCTGTTAGCCTATTATACACACTGTAAAAATTTCGTTTGATTTACTGCATTTTTTCACTGTTTTTCAAATTCTGACAAAATTTGTTTCTCTTAAAGGCACAGTACCGTTTTTTATATTTGCTTGTTAACTTGATTTAAAGTGTTTTCCAAGCTTGCTAGTCTTATTGCTAGTCTGTATAAACATGTCTGACATAGAAGAAACTCCTTGTTTATTATGTTTAAAAGCCATGGTGGAACCCCCTCTTAGAATGTGTACCAAATGTACTGATTTCATTTTATGCAATAAAGATCATTTTCTGTCTTTAGAAATTTTTATCACCAGAGGAATCTGACGAGGGGGAAGTTATGCCAACTAACTTTCCCCACGTGTCAGACCCTTTGACTCCCGCTTAAGGGACTCACGCTCAAATGGCGCCAAGTACATCTAGGGCGCCCATAGCGTTTACTTTACAAGACATGGCGGCAGTCATGGATAATACACTGTCAGCGGTATTAGCCAGACTACCTGAACTTAAAGGTAAGCGAGATAGCTCTGGGGTGAGACAAAATGCAGAGCATACTGACGCTTTAAGAACCATGTCTGATACTGCCTCACAATATGCAGAAGCTGAGGAAAGAGAGCTTCAGTCAGTGGGTGATGTTAATGACTCAGGAAAGATACCTGATTCTAATATTTCTACATTTAAATTTAAGCTTGAACACCTCCGCGTGTTGCTTAGGGAGGTTTTAGCTGCTCTGAATGACTGTGATACCATTGCAGTGCCAGAGAAATTGTGTAGACTGGATAAATACTTTGCAGTGCCGGTGTGTACTGATGTTTTTCCAAATACCTAAAAGGTTTACAGAAATTATTAATAAGGAATGGGATAGACCAGGTGTGCCGTTCTCTTCCCCTCCTATTTTTAGAAAAATGTTTCCAATAGATGCCACCACACGGGATTTATGGCAGACAGTCCCTAAGGTGGAGGGAGCAGTTTCTACTCTAGTAAAGCGTACTACTATCCCTGTCGAGGACAGTTGTGCTTTTTTTTTTTTAGATCCAATGGATAAAAAATTAGGTTACCTTAAGAAAATATTTATTCAACAAGGTTTTATCCTACAGCCCCTTGCATGCATTGCCTCTGTCACTGCTGCTGCGGCATACTGGTTTGAGTCTCTGGAAGAGGCTTTACAGGTAGCGACTCCATTGGATGACATACTTGGCAAACTTAGAGCACTTAAGCTAGCCAATTCTTTTATTCTGATGCCATTGTTCATTTGACTAAACTAACGGCTAAGAATTCTGGTTTTGCTATACAGGCGCGCAGAGCGCTATGGCTTAGATCATGGTCAGCTGACGTGACTTCAAAAGCTACTTAACATTCCCTTCAAGGGGCAGACCCTATTCGGGCCTGGTTTGAAGGAGATTATTGCTGATATCACTGGAGGAAAAGGTCATGCCCTTCCTCAGGACAGGTCCAAATCTAGGGCCAAACAGTCTAATTTTCGTGCCTTTCGAAACTTCAAGGCATGTGCGGCATCAACTTCCTCTAATGCTAAACAAGAGGGAACTTTTGCTCAATCCAAGACGGTCTGGAGACCAATCCAGACCTGGAAAAAAAGTAAGCAGGCCAAAAAGCCTGCTGCTGCCTCTAAGACAGCATGAAGGAACGCCCCCCTACCCGGTAACGGATCTAGTAGGGGGCAGACTTTCACTCTTCGCCCAGGCGTGGGCAAGATATGTTCAGGATCCCTGGGCGTTGGAAATTATATCCCAGGGATATCTCCTGGACTTGAAAGCTTCCCCCCCAAAAGGGAGATTTCACCTTTCACAATTATCTGCAAACCAGATAAAGAGAGAGGCATTCTTACACTGTGTACGAGACCTCCTAGTTATGGGAGTGATCCATCCAGTTCCAAAGGAGGAACAGGGACAGGCTTTTTACTCAAATCTGTTTGTGGTTCCCAAAAAAGAGGGAACCTTCAGACCAATTTTGGATCTAAAGATCTTAAACAAATTCCTCAAAGTTCCATCATTCAAGATGGAAACTATTCGTACCATCCTACCAATGATCCAGGAGGGTCAATATATGACTACAGTGGATCTAAAGGATGCTTATCTTCATATTCCGATACACAAAGATCATCATCGGTTTCTCAGGTTTGCCTTTCTAGACAGGCATTACCAGTTTGTAGCTCTTCCCTTTGGATTAGCTACAGCCCCAAGAATCTTTACAAAGGTTCTAGGGTCGCTTCTGGCGGTCCTAAGGCCGCAGGGCATAGCAGTAGCCCCTTATTTAGACGACATCCTGATACAGGCGTCAAACTTCCAAATTGCCAAGTCTCATACGGACGTAGTACTGGCATTTCTGAGGTCGCATGGGTGGAAAGTGAACGAGGAAAAGAGTTCTCTATCCCCACTCACAAGAGTTTCCTTTCTAGGGACTCTGATAGATTCTGTAGAAATGAAAATTTACCTGACGGAGTCCAGGTTATCAAAGCTTCTAAATTCCTGCCGGGTTCTTCATTCCATTCCGCGCCCTTCGGTGGCTCAGTGTATGGAAGTAATCGGCTTAATGGTAGCGGCAATGGACATAGTGCCGTTTGCACTCTTACATCTCAGACCGCTGCAACTATGCATGCTCAGTCAGTGGAACGGGGATTACACAGATTTGTCCCCTCAACTGAATCTGGACCAAGAGACCAGGGATTCTCTTCCCTGGTAGCTATCTCGGGTCCATCTGTCCAAAGGTATGACCTTTCGCAGGCCAGATTGGACAATTGTAACAACAGATGCCAGCCTTCTAGGTTGGGGTGCAGTCTGGAATTCCCTGAAGGCTCAGGGATCGTGGACTCAGGAGGAGTCTCTCCTTCTGGAACTAAGAGCGATATTCAATGCTCTTCAGGCTTGGCCTCAGTTAGCAACTCTGAGGTACATCAGATTTCAGTCGGTCAAAATCACGACTGTAGCTTACATCAACCATCAAGGGGGAACAAGAAGTTCCCTAGCGATGTTAGAAGTTTCAAAAATAATTCGCTGGGCAGAGATTCACTCTTGCCACCTATCAGCTATCCATATCCCAGGTGTAGAGAACTGGGAGGCGGATTTTCTAAGTCGTCAGACTTTTCATCCGGGAGAGTGGGAACTCCATCCGGAGGTTTTTGCACAACTGATTCATCGTTGGGGCAAACCAGAACTGGATCTCATGGCATCTCGCCAGAACGCCAAGCTTCCGTGTTACGGATCCAGGTCCAGGGATCCCAAGGCGACACTGATAGATGCTCTAGCAGCGCCCTGGTCTTTCAACCTGGCTTTTGTGTTTCCACCGTTTCCTCTGCTCCCTCGACTGATTGCCAAGATCAAGCAGGAGAGAGCATCAGTGATTCTGATAGCACCTGCGTGGCCACGCAGGACCTGGTATGCAGATCTAGTGGAAATGTCATCCTTTCCACCATGGTCTCTGCCTCTGAGACAGGACCTTCTACTTCAGGGTCCTTTCAACCATCCAAATCTAATTTCTCTGAGGCTGACTGCCTGGAGATTGAACGCTTGATTTTATCAAAGCGTGGCTTCTCCGAGTCAGTTATTGATACCTTAATGCAGGCACGAAAGCCTGTCACCAGGAAAATTTAACATAGGATATGGCGTAAATATCTTTATTGGTGTGAATCCAAGGGTTACTCATGGAGTAAGGTCAGGATTCCCAGGATATTATCTTTTCTCCAAGAAGGTTTGGAAAAAGGATTGTCAGCTATTTCCTTAAAGGGACAGATTTCTGCTCTGTCTATTCTTTTGCACAAGCGTCTGGCAGAAGTTCCAGACATTCAGGCATTTTGTCAGGCTTTAGTTAGAATCAAGCCTGTGTTTAAACCTGTTGCTCCACCATGGAGCTTAAATTTGGTTCTTAAGGTTCTTCAAGGAGTTACGTTTGAACCTCTTCATTCCATAGATATCAAACCTTTATCTTGGAAAGTTCTGTTTTTGGTAGCTATTTCCTCGGCTCGTAGAGTCTCTGAGCTATCTGCCTTATAATGTGATTCTCCTTATCTGATTTTTCATACGGATAAGGTAGTCCTGCGTACCAAACCTGGGTTCTTACCTAAGGTGGTATCTAACAAGAATATCAATCAAGAGATTGTTGATCCTTGTGTCCTAATCCTTCTTCGAAGAAGGAACGTCTATTACACAATCTGGACGTGGTCCGTGCTTTAAAGTTTTTACTTGCAAGCTACTAAAGATTTTCGTCAAACATCTGCTTTGTTTGTTGTCTACTCTGGACAGAGGAGAGGTCAAAAGGCTTCGGCAACCTCTCTTTCTTTTTGGCTAAGAAACATAATCCGCTTAGCCTATGAGACTGCAGCCTCCTGAAAGGATTACAGCTCATTCCACTAGAGCTGTGGCTTTCCACTTGGGCCTTTAAAAATGAGGCTTCTGTTGAACAGATTTGCAAGGCGGCGACTTGGTCTTTCCTTCATACTTTTTCAAAATTTTACAAATTTGATACTTTTGCTTCTTTGGAGGCTATATTTGGGAGAAAGGTTTTACAGGCAGTGGTTCCTTCCATTTAAGTACCTGCCTTGTCCCTCCCTTCATCCGTGTACTTTAGCTTTGGTATTGGTATCCCACAAGTAATGGATGATCCGTGGACTGGATACACCTTACAAGAGAAAACACAATTTATGCTTACCTGATAAATTTATTTCTCTTGTGGTGTATCCAGTCCACGGCCCGCCCTGTCATTTTAAGGCAGGTAATTTTTAAATTTAAACTACAGTAACCACTGCACCCTATGGTTCCTCCTTTCTCGGCTTGTTTTCGGTCGAATGACTGGCTATGACTGTTAGGGGAGGAGCTATATTACAGCTCTGCTGTGGGTGTCCTCTTGCAACTTCCTGTTGGGAATGAGAATATCCCACAAGTAATGGATGATCCGTGGACTGGATACACCACAAGAGAAATAAATTTATCAGGTAAGCATAAATTGTGGGGGGTTTTTTGTGACACTGCCAGCATATTTTTTTCCCCTAGGGATGCCTAAGGTTCTATATATTTGTTTCCCCCTTTTCTTTTTATCTGGTGAGCATGGTCTGTGTGAATGAAGAGTATGTTGGGCAGGTAGCATTATTTCATTTTGATTAATATCATGAATAAACACGTTATATTCATTAAGGCCTAGATTTGGAGTTTGGCAGTTGCCGTGAAAACCAGCGTTAGAGGCTCCTAACGCTGGTTTTAGGCTAACTCCGGTATTTGGAGTCACTCAAAAAAGGGTCTAACGCTCACTTTTCAGCCGCGACTTTTCCATACCGCAGATCCCCTTACGTAAATTGCGTATCCTATCTTTTCAATGGGATCTTTCTAACTCCGGTATTTAGAGTCGTGTCTGAAGTGAGCGTTAGAATTCTAACGACAAAACTCCAGCCGCAGAAAAAAGTCAGGAGTTAAGAGCTTTTTGGGCTAACGCCAGTTCATAAACCTCTTAACTACTGTACTCTAAAGTACACTAACACCCATAAACTACCTATGTACCCCTAAACTGAGGTCCCCCCACATCGCCGCCACTCAATTACATTTTTTAACCCCTAATCTGCCGACAGCCACCTACGTTATACTTATGTACCCCTAATCTGCTGCCCCTAACACCGCCGACCCCTGTATTATATTTATTAACCCCTAATCTGCCCCCCACAACGTCGCCGACACCTGCCTACACTTATTAACCCCTAATCTGCCGAGCGGACCTGAGCGCTACTATAATAAAGTTATTAACCCCTAATCCGCCTCACTAACCCTATCATAAATAGTATTAACCCCTAATCTGCCCTCCCTAACATCGCCGCCAACTACTTACAATAATTAACCCCTAATCTGCCTACCGCAAAGCGCCGCTACTTAAGTTATCCTTATGTACCCCTAATCTGCTGCCCCTAACACCGCCGACCCCTATATTATATTTATTAACCCCTAATCTGCCCCCCTCAACGTCGCCTCCATCTGCCTACACTTATTAACCCCTAATCTGCCGAGCGGACCACACCGCTACTATAATAAAGTTATTAACCCCTAATCCGCCTCACTAACCCTATAATAAATAGTATTAACCTCTAATCTGCCCTCCCTAACATCGCCGACACCTAACTTCAAACATTAACCCCTAATCTGCCGACCGGAGCTCACCGCTATTCTAATAAATTTTTAAACCCCTAAAGCTAAGTCTAACCCTAACCCTAACACCCCCCTAAGTTAAATATAATTTAAATCTAACGAAATAAATTAACTCTTCTTAAATAAATTATTCCTATTTACAGCTAAATACTTACCTGTAAAATAAACCCTAATATAGCTACAATATAAATTATAATTACATTGTAGCTATTTTAGGATTTATATTTATTTTACAGGCAACTTTGTAATTATTTTAACCAGGTACAATAGCTATTAAATAGTTAAGAACTATTTAATAGTTACCTAGTTAAAATAACTACAAAATTACCTGTAAAATAAATCCTAACCTAAGTTACAATTAAACCTAACACTATACTATCATTAAATTAATTAAATAAAATACCTACAATTACCTACAATTAAACCTAACACTACACTATCAATAAATTAATTAAATACAATTCCTACAAATAACTACAATGAAATAAACTAACTAAAGTACAAAAAATAAAAATAAAAATATTTACAAACATAAGAAAAATATTACAACAATTTTAAACTAATTACACCTACTCTAAGCCCCCTAATAAAACAACAAAGCCCCCCAAAATAAAAAAATGCCCTACCCTATTCTAAATTACTAAAGTTCAAAGCTCTTTTACCTTACCAGCCCTGAACAGGGCCCTTTGCGGGGCATGCCCCAAGAAGTTCAGCTCTTTTGCCTGTAAAAAAAAACATACAATACCCCCCCCAACATTACAACCCACCACCCACATACCCCTAATCTAACCCAAACCCCCCTTAAATAAACCTAACACTAAGCCCCTGAAGATCTTCCTACCTTGTCTTCACCCTGCCAGGTTCACCGATCGGTCCAGAAGAGCTCCTCCGATGTCCTGATCCAAGCCCAAGCGGGGGGCTGAAGATGTCCATGATCCGGTCGAAGTCTTCATCCAAGCGGGGCAGAAGAGGTCTTCCATCCGATTGAAGTCTTCATCCAGGCGGCATCTTCTATCGTCATCCATCCGGAGCGAAGCGGCAGCATCCTGAAGACCTCCGACGCGGAACATCCATCCTGCCCGACGACTGAACGACGAATGACGGTTCCTTTAAATGACGTCATCCAAGATGGTGTCCCTTGAATTCCGATTGGCTGATAGGATTCTATCAGCCAATCGGAATTAAGGTAAGAATATTCTGATTGGCTGATGGAATCAGCCAATCAGAATCAAGTTCAATCCGATTGGCTGATCCAATCAGCCAATCAGATTGAGCTCGCATTCTATTGGCTGTTCCGATCAGCAAATAGAATGCGAGCTCAATCTGATTGGCTGATTGGATCAGCCAATCGGATTGATCTTGATTTTGATTGGCTGATGGAATCCTATCAGCCAATCAGAATTCGAGGGACGCCATCTTGGATGACGTCATTTAAAGGAACCGTCATTCGTCGTTCAGTCGTCGGGCAGGATGGATGTTCCGCGTCGGAGGTCTTCAGGATGCTGCTGCTTCGCTCCGGATGGATGACGATAGAAGATGCCGCCTGGATGAAGACTTCAATCGGATGGAAGACCTCTTCTGCCCCGCTTGGATGAAGACTTCGACCGGATCATGGACATCTTCAGCCCCACCGCTTGGGCTTGGATCAGGACATCGGAGGAGCTCTTCTGGACCGATCGGTGAACCTGGCAGGGTGAAGACAAGGTAGGAAGATCTTCAGGGGCTTAGTGTTAGGTTTATTTAAGGGGGGTTTAGGTTAGATTAGGGGTATGTGGGTGGTGGGTTGTAATGTTGGGGGGGGGGTATTGTATGTTTTTTTTTACAGGCAAAAGAGCTGAACTTCTTGGGGCATGTCCCGCAAAGGGCCCTGTTCAGGGCTGGTAAGGTAAAAGAGCTTTGAACTTTAGTAATTTAGAATAGGGTAGGGCATTTTGTTATTTTGGGGGGCTTTGTTATTTTATTAGGGGGCTTAGAGTAGGTGTAATTAGTTTAAAATTGTTGTAATATTTTTCTTATGTTTGTAAATATTTTTTTATTTTTTGTAACTTAGTTCTTTTTTATTTTTTGTACTTTAGTTAGTTTATTTCATTGTAGTTATTTGTAGGAATTGTATTTAATTAATTTATTGATAGTGTAGTGTTAGGTTTAATTGTAGGTAATTGTAGGTATTTTATTTAATTAATTTAATGATAGTATAGTGTTAGGTTTAATTGTAACTTAGGTTAGGATTTATTTTACAGGTAATTTTGTAGTTATTTTAACTAGGTAACTATTAAATAGTTCTTAACTATTTAATAGCTATTGTACCTGGTTAAAATAATTACAAAGTTGCCTGTAAAATAAATATTAATCCTAAAATAGCTACAATGTAATTATAATTTATATTGTAGCTATATTAGGGTTTATTTTACAGGTAAGTATTTAGCTTTAAATAGGAATAATTTATTTAATAAGAGTTAATTAATTTCGTTAGATTAAAATTATATTTAATTTAGGGGGGTGTTAGTGTTAGGGTTAGACTTAGCTTTAGGGGTTAATACATTTATTAGAATAGCGGTGAGCTCCGGTCGGCAGCTTAGGGGTTAATAATTGAAGTTAGGTGTCGGCGATGTTAGGGAGGGCAGAATAGAGGTTAATACTATTTATTATAGGGTTAGTGAGGCGGATTAGGGGTTAATAACTTTATTATAGTAGCGGTGCGGTCCGCTCGGCAGATTAGGGGTTAATAAGTGTAGGCAGGTGGAGGCGACGTTGTGGGGGGCAGATTAGGGGTTAATAAATATAATATAGGGGTCGGCGGTGTTAGGGCAGCAGATTAGGGGTACATAGGGATAATGTAAGTAGCGGCGGTTTACGGAGCGGCAGATTAGGGGTTAAAAATAAAATGCAGGGGTCAGTGTTAGGTGCAGACTTAGGAGGTGTTTCCGCATAGCAAACAATGGGGCTGCGTTAGGAGCTGAACGCGGCTTTTTTGCAGGTGTTAGGTTTTTTTTCAGCTCAAACAGCCCCATTGTTTCCTATGGGGGAATCGTGCATGAGCACGTTTTTGAGGCTGGCCGCGTCCGTAAGCAACTCTGGTATCGAGAGTTGAAGTTGCGTTAAAAATGCTCTACGCTCCTTTTTTGGAGCCTAACACAGCGATTCTGTGGACTCTCAATACCAGAGTTATTTTAAAGGTGCGGCCAGAAAAAAGCCAGCGTTAGCTACGCGGGTCCTTACCGACAAAACTCCAAATCTAGCCGTTAGAGTGCTGAGAATTTATTTTTATTTATTGTGGTAGTCTGGCAATACCTCTCATGCACCTATATTTACATATATAGATATTAGATACAATTAGTAGTGCTGTCGCTTCCACTATTTAGTATATATATTTATGTGTTAATATGTGTATAATAAGTTCACAAAAAATGAAGTTGAAACTGGGGTCTTGCTGAATACTTCATTTATTGGCCGTGCCAAATTATTTTTAGAGATAACAAACAGTAAGGACTGATTTAATCTACAAGCAAGTTTTGGGGTATAGCCGTATTCCAAGTCATTCCTTGCATTCGGGTAGTGGTGACTTTAAAGCAGTTAGGAGCTTGTAAAGTGGTACTTACTGCATTTTCCTAACAATTGCTGCCCTAGTTAAGAAAGCCAAAGTTGGCTACTCTGTTCTTTCATTTTCAAAGGTCTCTGTGAGGAACTGTGTTCTCTCATACCTTGTAACTGTCTATATGCTGGACAGCAGAGCAGGTAAGTGCTTTTTCTTCCAGTTGGGGAGACCATGCACTTAACAAATTAAAAGACACTGCTTTTTTTATTGGGACATAGATAATCCTGTTGTATGGGTTACACTGGGGCATGAAGCAGGCACTTTAGCATGTGTGAGACTAACATTTAAACTCTTTTAAAAAGAAAGGATAAAATGTTTTTATTAGGCTTTATTTTCTGACACATATTTACTTGATAAAACAATACAAGTTTAAACTGAAAATAAGGCTACATTTTCTATTTCAGCAGTTTATTAATGTCCCCTTTGTTTTAAAATAAAACAATGCAACATTTTAAACTGTCTGGTAGTCTTCTGTCTCCTTTCTACCGTAACCCTCTTTTTTATTTCAAACGTCTGGAATAATTAGTGTCCAGCATTCTACATATTTTCTTTGCTAATCTTCTGCTTGGTCCCCTGCAATTTGGCTTCTGTTCAGACTCCTAGGTCCTCACCTGAGCGCAGTAGAGGCCACACTAATCCGAACTCTGGAAACAGGTTGAGAATTTAGGGTCTTGCAGTAAAGGCAGCTGTGTGCACTGCTGGAGATAGGTTGAGGATTCAGTGTTACGCTGTGAAGGCAGCTGTGAGTGCTAGGCTGCACTAAAGAGAGGAGGCTAATCGCTTTTCACATCTCGTACGAAGAGGATTTAGAGGGGATCACTAAGTTTAGCACCATGGATCTGCAGACTTTTTCTATTAAGTTTACATGCACTAAAGGTATCGCTATTTGTAACCTTTATGTCAGAAGTGACCATGCAGTTGTATTAGCACAAAGACCTTTGGGGTGGTGTTAAAAAGCCCCTGCTAACACCAGTGAGTGCTCGGTTATTCTTATGGAAGTCCTAGTATTTTTGTCTCTGATCTGCTTTTCTGGTTTTGACCCCTGCTTGCATTGATTCTCCCACTTGTTCTTAAATTTGGTTCTGATTATCTGGTGACTATATCAGCCTGTTCCTGACATCTGTATACATCACATCTCCTGCAAGCTTTGTTTCAGACATCTAAAAAAGTAAATCCTTTATAACGATAGCAAAAGTTAAAGAACCTTCAAACGGCAAGAAAACTACTTGATATGTATTCTTCTTATTATTATTATTGCTACTATTACACTTCTTCTTGGTGTACCATCTCTTTAGTAAAGCCCATATTTTGAATTCCAGCATCATCTTTATATTGATAACAATTATATTGATTTGCATCCCTGACATAATCCCTGCAACAATGGTTGTAACAATTTAATATTGGAACCCTCATTTCTTTCATAAAATGATGATGGACCACAGTCCTCCATAACATATGGGGTATATTTCCTGCCACTAGGAAGTCAAGAACCCACACAATAGCTTTAAAACCCTCCCACCACCCATCGGGGGCGCGATAACCACCCATTACAAGCGGCGCACTGAAAATTAATCAGAGATCAGATCTCTGGTTAATTTTCTAAATGTGCCCCAATAGCCCCCAAATTTCAGTGTAGTGTTCATTATTAAAAAATAAAAATAGTAGCATCCTTATTTATTAATAAAGTAACTGCACAAAGCAGTTATAAGGGTTAAAGTTGGCGGGTGTGGGGTGTTAGGAAAAAAAGCGACACTGAAAAGTGCCTTTAAATTGCGGTCTATGGGGAGCTGTGTGTTCTCTATAAATATATATGTATATGATTGTATACATATATATTTATGTAAAAATAGATTTTCAGCATTCTTAATGAATATAACGTGTTTATTCATCATATTATTCAAGAATGAAATAATATTCACACAGACCATGCTCACCAGAAAAAAAGAAAAGAGGAAAAAAATATATATAGAGTCCTAGACGTCCCTAGGGAAAAAAATTATGCTTTCAGTGTCACGAAAAAAAAGTGGAAGATGATAATCCACAATAATGAGGAGTAAAGTAACGTCCATAAGGATTACACATAGGAATGTCCCAAATAATAATATACTATTTAGACTTGTCTTGGTCAACAAACGTATGACTGTGTATTGACCAAGGACATTTCTCTGCACAACATATGAGGGATACATACCTGAGGAAAACGGACATTTAAATACATGGGACCAAGACAAGTCTAAATTGTATATTATTCTTTGGGACATTCCAATGTCATTTTTATGGACGTTACTTTACTCCTCATTATTGTGGATTATCATCTTCCACTATTTTTCGTGACACTGACAGCATCATTTTTTTCCCTAGGGACGCCTAGGGTTCTATATATTTTTTTCCCACTTTTCTTTTTTTCTGGTGAGCATGGTCTGTGTGATTGAAGAGTATGTTGGGCAGGTAGCATTATTTCAATCTTGAGTAATATCATGAATAAACACTTTATATTCATTAATAGTGCTGAGACTCTATTTTTATTTATTGTGGTAGTTTGGCAATACTTCTCGTGCATCTATATTTACATATATAGATATTAGATACAATTAGTAGTGCTGTTCCTTCCACTATTTAGTATATATATTTATGTGTTAATATGTGTATAATAAGTTCACAAAAAATAAAGCTGAAACTGGGGTCTTCCTGAATACTTGATTTATTGGCCGTGCCAAATTATCTTTAGAGATAACAAACAGTAACGACTGACGCATTTCGAGCATGCGCTTCATCAGAGGCTATAGATTTTGGTTTTTATGTGCTAGAGTAACTAATAGCTTACTTAGTTAAGTGAACCAATTGCAATGCTAGATTGCCCTTATAATTTATAATTCATTCATTGTAAATTGGTTTTGAAACTCTTGCTCTATATACAAACATATGGAAATAAAATATAATTCTTCATATAAAATAATAAATGTGCATAAAAAATGAGCATAAAAATATATACATAAAAGAAAAAAAATGTTTCTTTCCTAAGATATGGTGAGTCCACGGCTAGAGTAATTACTGTTGGGAATATCACTCCTGGCAAAGAGCACCACAGCCAAACTGCCAAGTATCACTCTCTTACCCACAACCCCCAGTCATTCTCTTTGCCTTCGGTGCATGGAGAAGGTGAAGTTTAGGGGTCTGAACAAAAATTTTGATTTCATATACAAGCAAGTTTTGGGGTATAGTCGTATTCCACGTCATTCCTTGCAGTCGGGTAGTGGTGGCTTTAAAGCAGTTAGGAACTTGTAAAGAGGTACTTACTGCGTTTTCCTAACAATTGCTGCCCTAATTTATAAAGCCAGAGTTGGCTACTCTGTTCTTTCTTTTTCAAAGGTCTCTGTGAAGAACTGTGTCTTCTCATACCTTGTAACTGTCTACATGCCGGACAGCGGAGCAGGTAAGTGCTTTTTCTTCCAGTTGGGGAGACCATGCACTTAAAGGACCAGTCAACACAGTAAATTTGCATAATCAAGAAATGCAAGATAAAAAGACAATGCAATAGCACTTAGTCTGAACTTCAAATGAGTAGTAGATTTTTTTCTGACAATTTTAAGTTATGTCTATTTCCACTCCCCCCCATGTGACAGCCATCAGCCAATCACAAATGCATACACGTACGATGTGACAGCCATTAGCCCAATGATAAATGCATACACACTTATTCTGTGAATTCTTGCACATGCTCAGTAGGAGCTGGTGACTCAAAAAGTTTAAATATAAAAAGACTGTGCACATTTTGTTAATGGAAGTAAATTGCAAAGTTGTTTAAAATTTCTCCTCTATCTGAATCATGAAAGTTTAATTTTGACTTGAGTGTCCCTTTAACAAATTAAAAGACACTCACCTAGATTACGAGTTTTGCGTTAGAGGCTGTGCGGTGCTAACAAGCAGTTTATGCTCACCGCTCACTTACAGACAGCACTGGTATTACGAGTTTTTGCAAACCAGACAAGAAGTGAGCGTTGAGCAAAATTCTGCTCATTACCACACTCTAATACCTGCGCTGCTTACGTTAGCGGTGAGCTGGTGTAACGTGCTCTTGCACGATTTCCACATAGGAATCAACGAGGAGAGCCGGCTGAAAAAAAGTCGAAAACCTGCAAAAAAGCAGCGTAAAACTCCTTAACGCAGCCCCATTGATTCCTATGGGGAAATAAAATTGATGTCTACACCTAACACCCTAACATGAACCCTGAGTCTAAACACCCCTAATCTTACACTTATTAACCCCTAATCTGCTGCCCCGACATTGCTGCAACCTACATTATATTATTAACCCCTAATCTGCCGCTCCGGACACCGCCACCACCTACATTATACTTATGAACCCCTAATCTGCTGCCCCCAACATTGCCGACACCTACATTATATTTATTAACCCCTAATCTGCCACTCCAGACACCGCCGCCACCTACATTATACTTATGAACCCCTAATCTACTGCCCCCAACATCGCCGACACCTACATTATATTTATTAACCCCTATTCTGCCGCCCCCAATGTCGCCACTACCTACCTACATTTATTAACCCCTAATCTGCTGCCCCAATGTCGCCGCCACTATAATAAACATATTAACCCTAAACCGCCACACTCCCGCTTCGCAAACATTAGTTCAATATTATTAATAGCTTGAAGAACAAAAAAAGCGGTGCTACGGGATATAATTAAAAGTCCAAAAACACTTTATTAGTACTTCCACAGCATGGAAAAAATAAAACAAACACTTGCAAGTGTATAGTAAGAGATTGACGCGTTTCGGCTTACGCCGTCATCAGAAGCCTTAACTCCATTATCCACCATCTTTCCTTATAAAGGCTAAACTCCTTACTGATTTGTCAACAGATGAATTACATCACCAGATGATTAACACACAGTAATTAACCTCTTACAGACTGATTCTCCAATTTGTACCCTCCAATACTAGTGAGTTCATTATCATTAAGTATATATGCATATGTAAATACATATGCCCTTAAGTGCTATATATCAATCTTAAGTTTATACTATATTCATTTTGTATTCTTACTTAGATATAAGCTTGGGTAACATGCTTTGTTTATTTATTTTCCCCAAAACTTATACTTAATGATATGTATACCACCTGTTAGTGAAAAAGGTCTTATCATATAGGAAGCTCCTTACCTCCATACATTTATTAGATCCGCTTCAGTAATGAAGCCTAATGGCAAACGAGTTTGCATGGAAAATATCCAAAATGCCTCTCTTTTGGATAATAACATGTCAAGATTCCCACCTCTCTCTTTTGGACACACTTTTTCTATCACTTGCCACCTGAAGGTTTTTACATTTTCATTGTGGTGTGTTATAAAGTGTGCCGCTAATGCTGAACACGGGGTTGTGGTGGAGATGTCATTTAAGTGCTCTCTAATGCGCTCTCTCACCTCCCTGGTCATACCCATGTATTGCATCTTACATTCTGTGCATTGTACCATGTAAATAACATATTTAGAGCTACAGTTTGTACAACTTGTGGCCTCATAAACACGCTGTGTTGTACATGATTGAAACTGTTTAGATACAACTGCATGCCCACATGCTTTACAATTAATGTTATGACATTTAAAATGTCCCTTACATGTTAACCAACTACTTTGCCCTGCTTTCTTCTGGCTGACCACACTGGGAGAGAGATAGTTGCCAAGAGTGCGATTCCGTTTGGAAACAAAACAACAGCCTCTTTTAACAGTATCATATAAGACATTATCTCCTTTAAGAATCGGAAAATGTTTTTCCACTATCTTTACAATTCTACCGTACTGGTTGCTGTATTTTGTTATAAAAGTAGGCTTATCCTTGTTATGTTCCCTCCTAGGTTTAATTTTATCCAATAAAAGCTCCCTTCTGTCAAGACCTTCTGATTGTACTATGGCTTTAGCTATTACTTCACTCTTATAACCCCTGTCCAAAAAGCGTTGCTTAAGTTTAAGACACTCTGCTCCATAGATACTCTCTTCTGAGCAATTCCTCCTCAGTCTGATGCATTCCCCTTTGATTATCCCAAAACCTGTGTACTTGGGATGTAGGCTCCTGGCATGGAGGATGGCATTGGACTGTAGTGGCTTGCGATACAATTCACTTTTAATTCCCTTCCTTTCTACATCACCTTTCAAAACCACATCCAAAAATGAGATTTCTTCCAATCCTACTGTATAGGTACATTTTAAGCCAACATCATTGGTATTCAAATATTGGATAAATCCTTCTACCTCTATCACTGAACCTCTCCAGATGAAAATCAAATCATCTATAAAGCGATGATAGAAAAGGATGTGGTCTTTATAAGGGTTACTATCCCCATAAACGTGGAACAGCTCCCACCAACCCATAAATAGGTTGGCATAGGAGGGGGCAAATTTAGCCCCCATAGCTGTTCCACGTTTCTGGAGATAGTAACCCCCATCAAACAAAAAATAATTGTGATTTAACAGAAATTTTGTCACTCTAATGACGCAATCCTTAAAAGGTTCGTCATAGTTGGTAAATTTGTCAAGAAAGAATCTAACTGCCGTCAGTCCTTTGCTATGAGGGATGCAAGAATACAACCCTACTACATCCACAGTTATCCATAGATAACCATCTTGCCATGCTTCATTTTCCACTAGTCTCAAGAGATGCTTTGTGTCTCTCAGATAGCTGGGGATAAGTTTAAACAAGGGCTGCAGAAATGAATCAATCCAAGAGGAGAGGTTCTCAAATGGAGAACCTATTCCGGAGACTATGGGTCTTCCCTGCACTTTTTCCAGGGACTTGTGCACTTTTGGTAGATGATGAAAGATTGGTACTATTGGCTCAGACACAAAGAGATATTCTAATGTGGAGTCATCTATGATGCCTTCTTCTCTAGCATCATCCAATATATCGTACACAAGTCCCTGGAAAATCCTGGTTGGATTGCTGTAAAGTTTGCAATACACCTCTTCATCTGCAAGCTGCCTCTCTGCTTCTCTGAAATAATCCTTTTTCCACATGATAACTGTGTTACCCCCCCTTATCTGCTTTTCTATACACAATATTATCTCTCTCACAAAGTGATTTTAGTGCCTGTCTTTCAATATTATTAACCCCTAATCTGCCGGCCCTAACATCGCCGCCACCTCCCTTAATTTATTAACCCCTAATCTGCCGCCCCCAACGTCACCGCCACTATATTAAATTTATTAACCCCTAAACCTAAGTCTAACCCTAAACCTAACACCCCCTAACTTAAATATAATTAAAATAAATATAAATAAAAATTACTATAATTAACTAAATTATTCCTATTTAAAACTAAATACTTACCTATAAAATAGACCCTAAGCTAGCTACAATATAACTAATAGTTACATTGTATCTAGCTTAGGGTTTATTTTTATTTTACAGGCAAGTTTGTATTTATTTTAACTAGGTAGAATAGTTATTAAATAGTTATTAACTATTTACTAACTACCTAGCTAAAATAAATACAAATTTATCTGTAAAATAAAACCTAACCTAAGTTACAATTACACCTAACACTACACTATAATTAAATTATTTCCCTAAATTAAATACAATTAAATAAAATTAGCTAAAGTACAAAAAAATCCCCACTAAATTTCAGAAAATAATAAACAAATTAAAAGATTTTTAAACTAATTACACCTAATCTAATCCCCCTAACAAAATTAACCCCCCCCCCCCAAATAAAAAAAAGCCCTACCCTACACCAAATTACAAATAGCCCTTAAAAGGGCCTTTTGCGGGGGAATTGCCCCAAAGTAATCAGCTCTTTTACCTGTAAAAAAAAAGTACAAATCCCCCCCAACATTAAAACCCACCACCCACACAACCAACCCTACTCTAAAACCCACCCAATACCCCCTTAAAAAAAAACTAACACTAACCCCTTGAAGATCACCTTACCGGGAGAAGTCTTCATCCAACCGGTCAGAAGTCCTCAACGAAGCCGTGAGAAGTCTTCATCCAAGCCGGGCGAAGTGGTCCTCCAGACCACTATAATTTATTTTAATTATATTTAAGTTAGGGGGTGTTAGGGTTAGGGTTAGGCTTAGGGGTTAATAACTTTAATATAGTGGCAGCGACGTTGGGGGGGCAGATTAGGGGTTAATAAATGTAGGTAGGTGGCATTGATGTTTGGGATGGCAGATTAGGGGTTAATAATATTTAACTAATGTTTGCGATGCGGGAGTGCGGCGGTTTAGGGGTTAATATATTTATTATAGTGGCGGCGATGTCCGGTTCGGCAGATTAGGGGTTAAAAATGTTATTTTAGTGTTTGTGATGTGGGGGGGGGGGGCTCGATTTAGGGGTTAATAGGTAGTTTATGGGTGTTAGTGTACTTTTTAGCACTTTAGTTAAGAGTTTTATGCTACGGCGTTGTAGTGTAAAACTCTTAACTACTGACTTTAAAATGCTGTTGTATGGGTTACACTGGGGCATGAATCAGGCACTGTAGCATGTGTGAGACTAACATTTAAACTATTTTAAAAAGAAAGGGTAACATGTTTTTATTAGGCTTTTTTTTTCTAACACATATTTACTTGATAAAACAATACAAGTTTAAACTGAAAGTAAGGCTGCATTTTCTATTTCAGCAGTTTAATTATTTCCCCTTTGCTTTAAAATAAAACGATGCAACATTTTAAACTGTCAGGTTTGAAAAACCGGATATTTCTGGTACTCAGTGTACCAGGAAGTAGTGCTTCTCTGTGTCGCAGCAGTAATTTAAGCTCGGCCGTTGCGGTCACATGACCAGCTTTACTTCATAACGTTTCTGAGGAAAAAGTAGTTTTTTTCCATTTCTGGGTGATCTGGTCTTAATTGGTAGCGGAAAGGCACCTCAGTTTTTCCTTGGCTTATTTTAATTGAATATTAAAATCTTTGAAACTTATCTGTACAAGTTTATTTACTGTCTCACAACATGTCTGATATGGAGCAAGAGCCTGCTCTCATGAATTCATGCTTATTATGTTTAGATGCACAAATTGCAGCTCCTATGCAATTTTGTTCTTCATGTGTCAAGAAAACCTTGCAAAATAAAGGTAAAATGTTTGAGCCTAATGTCTATCAGTATGATGCTGCTAAAATAATAACTCAGCTTTCTCCTGCCACGTCTCAAGCCTCAATGGCGTCACATGCAGTGCCCTGCGGTTCCTCTATAACTCCTAGTGGAGTTTATTTAAAAGCACAAATTGCTGCTCAGGTATCTTCAGCGGTATCTGCGGCATTAACTGCCATTCCCAGATTACAGGGAAAACGCAAGAGGAAATCTACGTAGAAATTCCGAAAGTAAGGTGCCTGTCCTCAGTTCTGCTTCCCAAGTTGCCCTTTCTCATAAGTCTGATAAGGAAGATACATCAGGACTTTCTGAGGGTGAAACCTCAGATTCGGACAGTATAATTCCTTCTTCTGAGACTGAGGTGGTATCCTTCAGATTTAAGCTTGAACACCTTGGTGTATTGTTAAAGGAGGTTTTAGCTACTTTAGATGACTCTGATACTCCTGTTGTTGTCATTCCTAAGAAATCTAGTAAACTTAATAGTTTCTTTGATGAATCTTCCACTTCAGAGGTTTTTCCTGTGCTGGACCGTGCTAAGAAGATTATCTCACAGGAATGGGAGAAACCAGGGGTGTCATTTTTAAGAAAATGTTTTCTGTCGAGGACTCCATTAAAGACCCTTGGTATACTGTATTGAGAAGAAATTTACATTAGCGCAATCACCAGAACTAGTCCTATATAAGCCTCTCTAAAGAATTTATCTCCTTCCTCGATAAGTAATAATTTGATAATTTGATATAAAAGAATAAGAGGGCGCTACCAACAGCAATAGGATCAACTTCAAATCATTCAAATTAATATATATTCCTCATAAATGTGTTTTACCAATAAGATTCACCAAAAACACTTCTAAATGGATTTATTTGAAATGTATCCAAAGTGATATTATAATCACCTAAAAGAATGTTGGTAGTTACTTTCAACTTACTGAGGGGCCTAAATTGAATTAGATATGTATCAGAAAGAATAGACACTACATGTAGTTATTTCTTTCCAAAATGTATTCAAAACCTATAAGTAGAAAAGTCTCTAAAACTTAGAATTTAAATATTTAATAAATACCAAATGGGTTCTTGACATAAATTAAAATTTAGCATAAACTTACATATATAAATATACAGTGTTCAACCACAATATCAGTATTATTATATGACATATAACATTTAAAATGCATTTGCTTAACCTCCGGGATTATAAGGTAAAACAGGAGGTAAAAAAGGAGGTATAAAAAAAACTTCATATACTGAGGTATATTAAAACATATATTAAAAAATGTGCAAAAAGCAACCATTTTGGTGCCAAGTTCATTTGATTGTCCTGGAGCACACACCAAGGAGACTTATAAACCACTAAGACACCTTTTGCTTGACAACAGCCACTTAGGAAGTCACTTGGGAAGTAAAATATAATGGTCCGGTCTTACCGTAACTTCTTATTTGTATAGGTTATAGATGGTAGGTTAATTTCTTTTGCGGGAGATCCCACTCTCAAGTACCTTACTTGGTTGGAAAGGTAACACTTTTCGTTGATCCTTGTATGGGAGTTTTCTTGGATTCTGAGCTTTTCTGTTTGCAGACCCGCCAAAATGGGTAACGTTTTTTTCTTTCACCCCGTGTGACGTCACCATACGTCAAGATGTTCCGTTATTCAAAACTTTACTTTCTAAATTAAACCTGCGCAAGTGATTTTGTGAAAAGAAACACACCCTCACCTCTCTCTCTCTCTTCAGGCTACTGCTCATCCTTCAGTGGCTCAATGTATGGAGGTAACGGTCTGATGGTGGGTTCTATGGTGCAATGCCTGAATAGCATAGTGCTATTGACTTGCCTAGAACTTTAATATAATTGTTTAGCTAGGTTATAATACAACAATGAAATGAAGTTCAGAGTTAAAGTAAAACTTAGCAGTTGCTGTAGCTTTAAATTTTGTAACAAACTTGCTGCAAACTTGAAGCAATGGGTTAAGACTACTAATTTACGCCTAGATTTAGAGTTCTGCGTTAGCCGTCAAAACCAGCGTTAAGGGGTCCTAGCGCTGCTTTTTACCGCCCGCTGGTATTTAGAGTCAGTCAGGAAAGGGTCTAACGCTCACTTTCCAGCCGCGACTTTTCAATCTTGCAGATCCCCTTACGCCAATTGCGTATCCTATCTTTTCAATGGGATCTTCCTAACGCTGGTATTTAGAGTCTTGGCTGAAGTGAGAGGTAGACCCTCTACCGACAAGACTCCAGCCGCAGAAAAAAGTCAGGAGTTAAGAGCTTTATGGGCTAACGCCGGTTAAAAAAGCTCTTAACTACTGTGCTCTAAAGTACACTAACACCCATAAACTACCTATGTACCCCTAAACCGAGGTTCCCCCACATTGCCGCCACTCTAATAAATTTTTTTAACCCCTAATCTGCTGAACGGACACCGCCGCCACCTACATTATCCCTATAAACCCCTAATCTGCTGCCCCTAACACCACCGACACCTACATAATATTTATTAACCCCTAATCTGCCCCCCCAACGTCGCCGCTACCTAACTACACTTATTAACCCCTAATCTGCCGACCGGACCTCGCCGCTACTCTAATAAATGTATTAACCCCTAAAGCTAAGTCTAACCCTAACCCTAACACCCCCTAAGTTAAATATAATTTTATTCTAACGAAATAAATTATTTCTTATTAAAAAAATTAATCCTATTTAAAGCTAAATACTTACCTGTAAAATAAACCCTAATATAGCTACAATATAAATAATAATTACATTGTAGCTATTTTAGGATTTATATTTATTTTACAGGCCACTTTGTATTTATTTTAACCAGGTACAATAGCTATTAAATAGTTATTTACTATTTAATAGCTACCTAGTTCAAATAATTACAAAATTACCTGTAAAATAAATCCTAACCTAAGTTACAATTTAACCTAACACTACACTATCAATAAATTAATTAACTAAACTACCTACAATTACCTACAATTAAATCAACTAAACTAAACTAAACTAAATTAAAAAACAAACAAACACTAAATTACAAAAAATTAAGCACCCTAAAAAAATAACAAAGCCCCCCAAAATAAAAAAATGCCCTACCCTATTCTAAAATAAAAAGTTAACAGCTCTATTACCTTACCAGCCCTTAAAAGGACTTTTTGCAGGGCATGCCCCAAAGAAATCAGCTCTTTTGCCTGTAAAAAAAAACATACAATAACCCCCCAACATTACAATCACCACCCACATACCCCTAATCTAACCCACCCAAACCCCCCTTAAAAACCCTAACACTAAGCCCCTGAAGATCTTTCTACCTTGTCTTCACCCAGCCAGGTACCATCCGATCCGTCCAGAAGAGGGTCCGAAGTCTTCATCCTATCCGGCCAGAAGAGGTCCTCCAGAGGGTCTGAAGTCTTCATCCTATCCGGCCGGAAGAGGTCCTCCAGAGGGTCGGAAGTCTTCATCCAGACGGCATCTTCTATCTTCTTCCATCCGGAGCGGAGCGGGTCCATCTTGAAGCAGCCGGCGCGGATCCATCCTCTTCTAACGACGTCCTAACAGCGAATGAAGGTTCCTTTAAATGACGTCATCCAAGATGGCGTCCCTCGAATTCAGATTGGCTGATAGGATTCTATCAGCCAATCGGAATTAAGGTAGGAAAAATCTGATTGGCTGATTGAATCAGCCAATCAGATTCAAGTTCAATCCGATTAGCTGATCCAATCAGCCAATCAGATTGAGCTTGCATTCTATTGGCTGATCGGAACAGGCGGGTTAATACATTTATTATAGTGGCGGCGAGGTCCGGTCGGCAGATTAGGGGTTAATAAGTGTAGGTAAGGTAGCGGCGACGTTGGGGGGGGGGTGCAGATTAAGGGTTAATAAATATAATATAGGGGTCGGCGATGTTGTGGGGAGCAGATTAGGGGTACATAGGGATAATGTAGGTTGCAGCGGTGTCCGGAGCGGCAGATTAGGGGCTAATAATAATATGCAGGTGTCAGCGATAGCGGGGTCGGCAGATTACGGGTTAATAAGTGTAAGGTTAGGGGTGTTTAGACTCGGGGTACATGTTAGAGTGTTAGGTGCAGACTTAGAAAGTGTTTCCCCATAGGAAACAATGGGGCTGCGTTAGGAGCTGAACGCTGCTTTTTTGCAGGTGTTAGGTTTTTTTCAGCCCAAACTTCCCCATTGTTTCCTATGGGGGAATCGTGCACGAGCACGTTTTTCAAACTAGCCGCTACCGTAAGCAGGTCAAGAAATCTGCAGGCCATTCTGATAGATGCTCTGGCGGTTCTTTGGGTTTTAAAGTTGACATACCTCTTTCCTCCGTTTGCTATCCTTCCACGAGTCATTGCTCGTATCAAACAGGAGAGGGCATTGGTGATTCTAATAGCCCCTGCGTGGCCTCGCAGGATCTGGTTTGCAGACCTAGTGGAGATGTCATCTCTCCCACCTTGGAGACTACCTCTGAGGAAAGACCTCCTGATTCAGGGTCCCTTCCTTCGTCCAAATCTCATTTCTCTGAAGCTTACTGCTTGGAAATTGAACACTTAATTCTGTCTAAGCGTGGTTTTTCTGAGTCGGTCATTAAGACCATGACTCAGGCTCGCAAGCCTGTTACTAGAAATATTTACTATAAGATATGGCTTAAATATCTTTATTGGTGTGAATCCAAGAGCTACTCTTGGAGTAGAATTAGAATTCCTATAATTGTATCTTTTCTTCAGGAAGGGTCAGATTTCTGCTTTATCACTTTTACTCCATAAATGTTTGGCAGATGTGCAATCTTTTTGTCAGGCCTGTCTTTAAGTCTGTTGCTCCTCCTTGGAGTCTTAACCTTGTTCTTAAAGTTTTACAGCTGGCTCTGTTTGAGCCGTTGCATTCCATAGACATTAAGTTGTTATCTTGGAAGGTTTTGATTCTTGTTGCTATCTCGAAACTCTCAGCTCTGTTGTGTGATTCCCCTTATCTTATTTTTCATGCTGATAAGGCGGTTCTTCGTACTAAGTTAGGTTTCCTTCCTAAGGTTGTTTCTAATAGAAATATCAATCAGAAAATTGTTGTTCCCTCTCTGTGTCCTAATCCTTCTTCTTCTTCCAAAGAACGTTTGTTACACAATTTGGATTTTGTGCATGCTCTTAAATTCTACTTACAGGCGACTAATGATTTTCACCAATCCTCTGCCCTCTTTGTCTGTTTTTCTGGGAAACTTAAAGGTCAGAAAGCTACTGCTACTACTCTTTCTTTTTGGTTATGAAGTATAATTCGTTTGGCTTATGACACTGCTGGACAGCAGCCTCCTGAGAGAATTACGGCTCATTTCACAAGAGCTGTTTCCTCTTCTAAAACTTCTGTGGAACAAATTTGCAAGGCTGCAACTTGGTCTTCTCTACATACTTTTTCCAAATTAAACAAATTTGCAACTTTTGCCTCGGATGAGGCTTCTTTTAGGAGAAAGGTTCTTCAAGCAGTGGTGCCTTCTGTTTAGGATTGCCTGTCTTTACCCTCCCTATTTATCCGTGTCTCTCTAGCTTGGGTATTGGTTCCCAACAGTAATTACTCAAGCCGTGGACTCACCATATCTTAGGAAAGAAAAACAAAATTTATGCTTACCTGATTAATTTCTTTCTTTCTGGATATGGTGAGTCCACTGCCCTTCTTTTGACTATAACATCCGGCACCTCTACACCTTGTGTTACTCCTTTTTCTCCATTTCTCTTTGGTCGAATGACTGGGGGTTGTGGGTAAGGGAGTGATACTTGGCAGTTTGGCTGTGGTGCTCTTTGCCTACTCCTGCTGGCCAGGAGTAATATTCCCAACAGTAATTACACAAGCCGTGAACTCACGATATCCGGAAATAAATAAATTTATCAGGTAAGCATAAATTTCGTTTTTTTTCAGAATCTATAGACTCTTTTGATGCGCAAAATGTGTCAGGCATTACTGTTTGTTACCTTTAAAGATAATTTGGCACAATTTACACCCTTTGCTGCTCTAGGTTCTCATGCCGTGTCTGAGCATGAGAACGAGGCTCCCATTGGAGCATATTGAAGCACAGTCTTGTAAGGGCAATGCTTCCATGAAATACAAAGAACATATTCTGATATGTGCAGAACATTGGAATATGAAATATTTTCCCTAAATGAGTAGTTAAAACCTTTATTAAATATGAATATTGCATAAGTATTATTTTACTTATGATTTAAAGGACTCCAATGCACTTCTATAAATGTCTATATATGTGTACCTATGTATTTATGTGTTTATATGTCTGTAGATACATATATACACATATTAATACATATACACATATATATAGACATATATATACACATACATATACATCATTAGCAATTTATATATATGTTTCTCTGTGTTAAAGCCCTTTGGCTGCCTTTTATTTTCTAACACCCTGAGACCTCCTATCTTTGAGCCTCTTTTGTTTGCATTATATGTTTTGTGAATAATTTTTATTAAAACATGTTATTATGAGTGTATGTGTACTTTGTAATGTATTTGAGATGTGTTTTGTGACTCTTTTATGTTTTGAAAAGCAGTTAACCAGACCTCTGAAGTTGCGGTAATCATTCTAGCATAAATCACGATTGCGCTTAAGCAATCACATTTACTTTCATCACCTAATACGAGCAGTGAGCCCGACGAGTGCAAATCCTCGAGATAAACCCTTTATCGTTTGCACTTCTTTCGTATATAGCCCTATATCAACACATATTGTAAAGACAGAATTCTATTTCAAAGAAGTTTAAAAGTAAGTCATTGTCATTTCACTGATAAATAAAAAAAAACTTCAGGCCCTTAATCTCTCTCCTGTCTTCACTACAATGCTTTAGTCTTACTATATCTCATTGTTCTCTCATGCAGCCTATTGCATATACAGCTGTTGGTCATCTTCTTGTTTTCTGATGAAACCCCTCAACTGGAATTTAATTAAATCAGTCATCCTTTCTTTCAAGGCCATTTAAAATTATCATGTGTATATCACTCATACCTCACTATACTTCTCATCCTTACAGTCTGCTCGTTCTAGAATGTTTCCTCTACACCCTTTATGCATAGTTGGTTCAAGTATAAAATCATTTTGGGTTATTGCCCAAAGGCTACAGACAAAAATGATTCAGATAGATCATACAGTTTTAAACAACTTTACAGTTTACTTCTATTATCAATGCTGCTTCATTGTCTTGATATCCTTTAGTGAAGGAGCATCAGTGCACTACTGGAAGATAGCTGAACAAATTAGTAAGCCAATGACAAGAGGCATATATGTGCAGCCACCAATCAGAAGTTAGCCTCCAGCTCCTGAGCCTACCTAGGCATGCTTTTCAATAAATGATAACAAAAGAACAAAGCAAATTAGATAACAGAAGTACGTTGTTTAATATTGTATGCTGTATCTGAATCATGAAAGAAAATGCTTGGGTTTTGCGTTCCTTTAACAAGTTTATTCATCTAGCAACCCCCCCCACACACACACACCACTGTCAGAAGTATTTTTTTTTGGGGGGGTGAATTAATCTCTCTAACTTTGATATAGACTACCATCATTCGAATACAATTTAGATTATTATAATCTTGGTGACTAAATAATCTGGATCTTATAAAATACAGGAGGTGCATGTTTTGCATGAATTCTTTACTCTCCCGTAAAACAACAAGCAGTTCCTTACACCCTCTTGACTTTGCAGACTGATGAGGAATATCCTGAAGCCAGATAAAACACATCTGAAGGGGAGGTGATCAAAGCGGCAAGACCTGTCTTAGTGAAGCTCTCTGAGATCAAGAAGTTTTTTGCAGATTGCACATAGCAAATTTACAAAATATTTCACTACTTTGACAATCTGAGCTTGTATATTGCTTGAGTTTTGATATACTCTGAGAGCAGATGATTTGACTATGTTTTCGCCTATGTTCTCTGAGACAGCTGCGTGACAAACCTTCCCACAGGTCTGGAAGCCATCTTGCAAGCTATTGCGACTACGCAGTAGGATAAACATACACACTGAGTCTTGTGGGACGCAGGTCTGGGGCTGCCGCATATTTATCCCCCCCCCCCCAATTACCGGGGTTACAGAATCCTGTAATAGGATAACTATTTGTATTTTCAATTTGAGTGAGTAATATATGAACGTTACACCCTGAAGAGGACACTCGACCCAACTACACAACACCAAGCTTAACTGCCCCTACCATTCTCTACACTCTGACTGGTACACAACATGGAAGGGCAGGCGTTAGAGAAAGCAGTGCTTAAGCTACTTGATGACCACTTTCAATGTCTACATAAACTAATTGCTGAATGTTTCTCCACAAACTCACCACCTAATCTGTAGGTGAGGTCAGCCCTTACTCAACCTCAGGAGCTCATCATCCCTGTCGCGAGCTGTGAAGTTTGCCCTGACGATATAGCACAGAGTAACTCCCCACCAATGACATATAAATTGTGCAACAAGCCGGCCCAACTTGCTTTCACTGATATAATTCCTCAGTGTAAAAGGTGGCTGATAGACCGTGATGAGTCCCTGACCGCATCGGCATCACACCAACGAATCTTGACCTTCAGACTGACAATGCCGAGGTACTACATATTTGCAGACCTGCACCTCATTAAGGAAGACAGATATGGCACTAGCTGGAGACAGTGTCCCACACAAACAGTCCCTACTAATCGTACTACTATCCCAGTCGCATGGAGAATCTTCGGATTCCAGAGGTCCGGTAATGCTTATCTTGGAGATCTATTCACCAGAAATCAGTATTTTTTAATTTAGTGTAACTTTGGAGTGGAGACATCCAAGAATGCAGTGATAGCAATACTTGGAATCCATTGCCTAAATATTTACACCAAACATGTGCCTACAGAAGACTTATTATATGTATAATTGAGAGTTGTTTGCTACTAAAGGGACAGTCTAGTCAAAATTAAACGCATGCAATTGCTAGTTTAAGTGTGTCATATAGATAACATTGTGCTCACTCCCGTGGAGTTATTTATGAGTCAAGACTGATAAGCTAAAATGCAAGTCTGTCTGAGAAAAGGGGGCAGTCTGCAAAGGCTTAGACACAAGGTAATCACAGAGGTAAAAAGTATATTATTATAACAGTGTTGATTATGCGAAACTGGGTAATAAAGGGATTATTTATCCTTTTAAACAATAAAAATTGTGGAGAGATTTTTCAGATTGCAAAATCCACTCTATTACCGTCATTATGGACCTTTAGAATCTTGACTTTTTCTGTTCTACAAAGAAACTACATCTATGCCAAGCTTGCTGGTTCATACTCTTCTTTGCATCAATTTTACATCCTCTTTTGTTCTGACTCTGAAATCAGCAAGACAAACACTAAGTGCCAGATTACAAGTGCCACATTATCGAGCGTTAACTGCGCTAGAACTAAGCTTTTTGCGCGCATCGGGTTGTGCTCGTTTTACAAGTTATAAGTAAACAGTTTTCACTTGAGCGCTAACCCGAGAAGCATCAAAAGCAAAACTTACAATATCTAGCGTGCGATAACCTATTCCCCCATAGAAGTCAATGGAGCAGAAAAAGTGTGGGGGGGGGGGGAACTAACACCCCACTCGTGCGCAAACCTGTTCGCATATTCTCAAATGCTCTAACCCGACATAAAAATATAAATATTTCACATTCCAATGTTCTTCACTTACTGAAATATGTTCTGTTTATTCATAAATAGATATTTCTAGATATATCTGATGATATTTTGGTACAGTATATATCTATACCTATATATACATTTATATGCATGATTATATGATTATATATAGATATAGATATTTACAGATATATATATATATATATATATATATATATATATATATATATATATATATATATATATATATATATATATATATATATATGAATATCTATTTATAAATACATAGAAAATAGTCTGCTATGTACAGAACATTGGACTGTGAAATGTTTACAGTACCTACACAGTTAAACACTTTAATAATATGAATATTGCATAAATATGTTTTTTATGTTTTCATCTACTTTACTGCAAAGGGCTCCAATGCACTTATATATATGCCTATACATATATGTGTACAAATGTATTTATGTGTTTATATGTGTATATATGTCTGTAAATACATAAATATACATGTACACACATAAAAAAATGTGTGTGTATATATATATATATATATATATATATATATATATATATATATATATATATATAAACAACTCCACTGAGTAAATCCACCCTCCTGGGTCGACTGTCTGGGTGCAAAAATGTAGACATTATGAAGCAAATGAATGCACTCACAGGACTTCACAACCAAGTGTCAAAAGTTTTATTTGACGTTTCAGGGATCATATAAAATCTAAGAAGGATAATATAGGTACATTAAAATGCGTGGAGGGTAGCATGATAAATAATGACAGGGAGAAGGCTGAGGTACTAAACCAGTTTTTTTCTTCAGTATACACAAGAGAGGAACCATTGAATGATACTTTGGAACAGAATAGAACATGCCAGTCCATACCACTAACTGGGTTTTGTTTAGAGGATATCAGGAAAAAACTGGAAAATATTAAGGTAAATAAAACTCCAGGCCCAGATGGAATACACCCAAGGGTGTTAAGGGAACTTAGCACTGTTATAGACAAACCTTTACTCTTAATTTTTCAAGACTCATTATCCTCAGGCATGGTACCCCAGGATTGGCGTAAAGCTGATGTGGTGCCACTCTTCAAAAAGGGAAGCAGGGATGATCCAGGAAGCTATAGACCAGTTAGTCTGACATCAATAGTGGGGAAGATATTTGAAGGGATTATAAGGGATTATATTGATGAGCATATTTGTGTAAACAAGATTATGAGTTCTAATCAGCATGGCTTTAGGAGAAATAGATCATGTCAAACTAATCTAATTAGATTCTACGAGGAAGTAAGTAAAAATATAGATAAAGGGGAATCAGTGGATGTGATATACTTAGATTTTGCAAAGGCATTTGATACAGTGCCACATGAGAGATTAATGCACAAAATGAAGGGACTGGGAATAGCTGAAAATGTTAGCTCATGGATAAATAACTGGATAAAAGATAGGGAGCAACGAGTAGTAGTAAATGGATCATACTCAGATTGGACAAAGGTAATCAGTGGCGTCCCCCAGGGATCAGTACTGGGCCCTGTTCTTTTTAATATTTTTATAAATGACTTGGAGCAAGGATTAAATAGCGACATCTCTATTTTTGCAGATGATACTAAGTTAAGTATGGTCATAAGGTCAGAGCAGGACGAACTGTCTTTACAAAGGGATTTGCTAAAATTAGAACTATGGGCAAGTGAATGGAAAATGAGATTTAATACGGAAAAATGCAAGGTTCTACATTTTGGAAGTAAAAATAAGCAGTCTACGTATTTTTTAAATGGGACAAGACTTAGCCAAACACAGGAGGAAAGGGATTTGGGAGTAGTAATAGATAACAAGCTAAAGATGGGTGCACAATGCAGGGCAGCGGCTTCAAAGGCTAATAAGATACTAGCATGTATTAAAAGAGGCATTGATTCAAGGGAGGAAAGCATAATTCTGTCATTATATAAAGCCCTGGTAAGACCTCACCTTGAGTTTGGAGTGCAGTTCTGGGGACCAATTGCTAAAAAAGATATTGCAGAACTAGAAAAAGTTCAGAGAAGGGCCACAAAGCTAATAAGGGGATTGGAGAAATTAACCTATGAGGAGAGGCTAGCCAAACTGGGTCTGTTTTCTTTAGAAAAAAGGCGCTTGAGAGGTGACATGATTACTTTATATAAATATATTCAAGGCCCATATACAGAGATGGCAGAAGCTCTGTTTATTCCAAGAAAATTGTTTCCGACAAGAGGTCATAATTTAAGGTTGGAGGAAAGGAGATTTAATCTCCTGCAACGGAAACGTTTTTTCACTGTGAGAGCAATAAAATTGTGGAACTCATTACCAAAGGAGGTAGTGAATGCCAATACCATAGATACATTTAAAAATAGTCTGGATAAGTTTCTGTATACAAACAAAATTCATGGATATGATTGCTAGTATTAAATGGGTCACATTTTAATGGGGTTATTTAAGCTTAACTGGAGCTTTTTGTAAGTATTTTAGATTTGTATAGGTTGAACTTGATGGACTTCAGTCTTTTTTCAACCTTATCTACTATGTTACTATGTTACTATGTTACATGTATTGCTATGTCTGTTTGCAATGCTGCCACCCGGTGTTGCCATGAGAGAACTACAGCCAGAGAGCCTTTTGGCTGTTGAGGATGGGATATTCCAATTATCCAATGACAAGGGACACCACTCTTAAATAGTGCTGTGAACAAAAAGGCATACCTCATAGTGTTTTGCCAGTGGAATGCACGCCATGCACTCCAATGAAACTGGAAGTGACCTCACTTCCGGTTACGGACACCAAAACATTAATATCTATTACATAGTATATACATAGTTAAATTCAAAACAAAAAAGGAGGAACATTCTTATATACATTGTGTATTGGCTAGGGAATACACTTGTGTAAAACAAGATGCAAGAATAAAAAACAGAGATATTAAATTTATGACACTTCACCCAAAAGCTGTTACCATCTTAATAGGTTACTTTGGTAATGATATAAACAAATGCATGTTAGCAGTTGCTAGTAATAATCAATACTGCTTAGTGGTAAATCTACACATATTTAGTGGAACTTTAAATGTGTAAGTTTAGTACAACATCTCATATATGTACTTAATTGTACTAAAATTTATTATGAACATAAACATCATGTGTAACAATATTATATAAAGGAAACGTGATAAATAAACTGGCTTGAGTATTACTTGATGTAAGGTCCAACACAATATGTATCATGTGTATGAACCTTAATAGTATCAAATATTATTGACTCATTTCCAGATGTGAACAAATCTGTGTTCAGAAAAAACTGAATTTATGCTTACCTGATAAATTTCTTTCTTTTGCGATGTACCGAGTCCACGGTTTCATCCTTACTTGTGGGATATTATCCTTCCCTACAGGAAGTGGCAAAGAGAGCACCCACAGCAGAGCTGTCTATATAGCTCCTCCCTTAACTCCACCCCCCAGTCATTCGATCGAAGGCTTAGGAAGAAAAAGGAGAAACTATAAGGTGCAGAACTGACTGAAGTTTTCAATAAAAAATACTATCTGTCTTGAATAGACAGGACGGGCCATGGACTCGGTACATCGCAAAAGAAAGAAATTTATCATGTAAGCATAAATTCTGTTTTCTTTTGCAAGATGTACTGAGTCCACGGTTTCAGCCTTACTTGTGGGATACCAATACCAAAGCTTTAGGACACGGATGAAGGGAGGGACAAGACAGGAACCTAAACGGAAGGCACCACTGCTTGCAGAACCTTTCTCCCAAAAATAGCCTCCGAAGAAGCAAAAGTATCAAATTTATAAAATTTGGAAAAGGTATGAATCGAAGACCAAGTCGCAGCCTTACAAATTTGTTCAACAGAAGCATCATTTTTAAAAGCCCATGTGGAAGCCACCGCTCTAGTAGAGTGAGCTGTAACCCTTTCGGGAGGCTGCTGTCCAGCAGTCTCATATGCCAAACGGATGATGCTCTTCATCCAAAAGGAAAGAGAGGTAGCTGTTGCCTTTTGACCTCTACGCTTTCTAGAATAGACAACAAACAAAGAAGATGTTTGACTGAGATCTTTGGTTGCTTGCAAATAAAACTTCAAAGCACGAACCACGTCCATGTTGTGCAACAGATGTTCCTTCTTAGAAGAAGGATTAGGACACAGAGAAGGAACAACAATTTCCTGATTGATATTCCTGTTAGTAACAACCTTAGGAAGGAATCCAGGTTTGGTACGCAAAACCACCTTATCAGCATGGAAAACAAGATAAGGCGAGTCGCATTCTAATGCAGATAGTTCAGAGACTCTTCGAGCTGAAGAGATAGCAACTAGAAACAGAACTTTCCAAGATAGAAGCTTAATATCTATGGAATGCATGGGTTCAAACGGAACCCCTTGAAGAACTTTAAGAACTAAATTCAAACTCCATGGCGGAGCAACAGGTTTAAACACAGGCTTGATTCTAACTAAAGCCTGACAGAACGCCTGAACGTCTGGGACATCTGCCAGACGCTTGATAGACAAAGCAGATATCTGTCCTTTTAAGGAACTAGCTGATAATCCCTTCTCCAATCCTTCTTGGACAAAGGACAAAATCCTAGGAATCCTGATCTTACTCCATGAGTAACCTTTGGATTCGCACCAATAAAGATATTTACGCCATATATTATGATAGATTTTCCTGGTGACAGGCTTTCGAGCCTGAATCAAGGTATCTATATAAGCGTTCAATCTCCAAGCAGTCAGCCGCAGAGAAATTAGATTTGGATGCTTGAAAGGACCTTGAATCAAAAGGTCCTGTCTCAGCGGTAGAGTCCATGGTGGAAGAGAAGACATGTCCATCAGGTCTGCATACCAAGTCCTGCGTGGCTACGCAGGTGCTATCAAAATCACTGAAGCTCTCTCCTGTTTGATTCTGGCAATCAGACGCGGAAGGAGAGGGGATGGTGGAAACGCATAAGCCAGGTTGAACGACCAGGGTACTGCTAGAGCATCTATCAGTACTGCCTGAGGATCCCTTGACCTGGACCTGTAACAAGGAAGTTTGGCATTCTGACGAGACGCCATCAGATCCACTTCTGGTTGCCCCATAGCTGAATCAGTTGAGCAAACACCTCCGGATGGAGCTCCCACTCCCCTGGATGAAAAGTCTGACGACTTAGAAAATCCGCCTCCCAGTGCTCTATCCCTGCGATATAGATTGGTTTAGGATCTTGACATCTAAGATTGGTTTGAAGGTTCCCTCCTTTTTGGGAACCACAAACAGATTGGAGTAAAACCCTTGCCCTTGTTCTGCTTTCGGAACAGGGCGGATCACTCCCATGGTATGTAGGTCTTCTACACAGCTTAAGAACGCCTCTCTTTTTGTCTGGTTTGCAGACAATTGAGAAAGATGAAATATCCCCCTTGGAGGAGAATCCTTGAAGTCTAGAAAGTATCCCAGGGTTACACTTTCTAAAGCCCAGGAGTCCTGAACATCTCTTGCCCAAGCCTGAGCAAAGAGAGAAAGTCTGCCCCCTACTAGATCTGCTCCCGGATCGGGGGCTACCCCTTCATGCTGTCTTGGTGGCAGCAGCAGGCTTCTTGGCCTGTTTACCTTTGTTCCAAGCCTGGTTAGGTCTCCAGACTGACTTGGATTGAGTAAAGTTCCCCTCTTGCCTTGCAGCAGGGGAAGAGGAAGCGGGACCACCTTTGAAGTTTCGAAAGGACCGAAAATTATTTTGTTTGGTCCTCATCTTATTTGTCTTATCCTGAGGGAGGGCATGACCTTTCCCTCCAGTGATATCTGAAATGATCTCTTTCAGTTCAGGCCCGAATAGGGTCTTACCCTTGAAAGGGATGGTTAAAAGCTTAGATTTTGATGACACATCAGCCGACCAGGACTTAAGCCATAACGCTCTACACGCTAAAATGGCAAAACCTGAATTCTTTGCCACTAATTTAGCCAGTTGAAAAGCGGCATCTGTAATGAAAGAATTAGCTAGCTTAAGAGCCCTAATTCTATCCAGAATATCATCTAGAGGGGTCTCCACCTAAAGAGCCTCTTCCAGAGCCTCGAACCAAAAGGCAGCTGCAGTGGTTACAGGAACAATGCACGCTATAGGTTGGAGATGAAAACCTCTTCAGGAGACCCTCTAATTTTTTATCCATCGGATCTTTGAAAGCACAACTGTCCTCAATAGTTATAGTTGTACGCTTAGCTAGAGTAGAAATAGCTCCCTCCACCTTAGGGACCATCTGCCACGAGTCCCACATGGTTTCGGATATGGGAAACATCTTCTTAAAAGTAGGAGGGGGAGCGAACGGAATACCTGGTCTATCCCACTCCTTAGTAACAATGTCCGAAATCCTCTTAGGGACCAGAAAAACATCAGTGTTGACAGGAACATCTAAATATTTGTCCATTTTACACAATTTCTCTGGAACTACAATAGGGTCACAATCATCCAGAGTCGCTAACACCTCCTTGAGTAACAAGCGGAGGTGTTCTAGCTTAAATTTCAAGGCCCTCATATCTGAGTCTGTCTGAGGGAGCATCTTTCCTGAATCGGAAATCTCTCCCTCAGACAGCAAATCCCTCACCCCTACTTCAGAACACTGTGAGGGTACATTGGATATGGCTACTAAAGCGTTAGAAGGCTCAGCATTTGTTCTTAACCCAGATCTACTGCACTTCCCTTGCAACCCAGGCAGTTTAGATAAAACCTCTGTGAGGGTAGAATTCATAACTGTGGCCATATCTTGCAAGGTGAAAGAATTAGATGCACTAGAGGTACTTGGCGTCACTTCTGCGGGCGTTACTGGTTGTGACACTTGGGTAGAAATAGATGGCATAACCTGATTTCTTTCTGTCTGAGAATCATCCAGCACCAAACTCTTATAAGTCAAAATATGCTGTTTGCAATTTATAGACATATCAGTACATGTGGGACACATTCTAAGAGGGGGTTCCACAATGGCTTCTAAACATATTGAACAAGGAGTTTCCTCAATGTCAGACATGTTGAACAGGCTAGTAATGAGACAAGCAAGCTTGGAAAACACTTTATTCAGTGAAAAAACAACAATTTTAAAAAACGGTACTGTGCCTTTAAGAGAAAAAAAAGGCATACACAATCTGCAAAACTGCTTAAAAATGCATCAAACTTTTTGAATTTTTTACAGCAGATTCAATAAGCTTTAGTAAGATTGCACCACAAGCAAATGAAACATTTAACCCTTAAATATTGGAAACCGGATTGATAAAGTGCCAGAAACCGGAAAAAACCCTGTCAGCACCTTGCCACAGCTCTGCTGTGGCACCTACCTGCCCTTAGGGATTGGAAATGAGGGGTTAAAGCTTTGTTTTGGCCCATAAAGTTTACCAGGACCCTCCGGTGTTGTAGCTTGCTGCTTGTGAAGAGAAAACTGCGCAACTGAGGCACGAAATTAGGCCCCGCCCATCTCACTCGATGTTTTTAAGGCCTCCCAAAAACACACAAAGCGTTTTAACTAGTCATGTGGGGTCTAAAACCCCAAAAAAGCCATGTACCCTCAATAAAGTTGTCCCTCAAAAACTTATTAACAGCACTCCCAGTACACACAACCGTTTGTTCATATCATTCAAACTGAGTGTCAACCATAATTTCAATTAGCCCTTATGCAAGCTTAGTAATGCCACTATAAGTCTAGGATTACAGCTTACCCTTACCCTCGTGGGGATACTGTCAGCCTTTCTGAAATATCACAGTCTCTCCAGAAAAAATGACTGAACATACCTCATTGCTGTATAGCATGAAAACCGTTCCTCACACTGAAGTTTTCCTGTACTCCTCAGCCTCTGTGGGAACAGCATTGGATCTTAGTTACAAATGCTAAGATCATCATCCTCCAGGCAGAAATCTGCATCCATCTCCTGCCTAACAGTAAATAGTACACACCGGTACCATTTTAAAATAACAAACTCTTGCTTGAAGGAAATAAAAACTAACAGTTTATCACCTCTTTCACTTTACCCTTCCTGCTTAGAGCCGGCAAAGAGAATGACTGGGGGGTGGAGTTAAGGGAGGAGCTATTTAGACAGCTCTGCTGTGGGTGCTCTCTTTGCCACTTCCTGTAGGGAAGGATAATATCCAACAAATAAGGATGAAACCGTAGACTCGGTACATCTTGAAAAAGAAAAGGAGATTACTGCTAACATCATTTATAGTGCGCTAAGAAAAAATAGTGCTATGCATCTTAATACACACTATATTCATACCAGTCATTGGACTGCCCCAAATACATGTATTACAAACTATACATATATACATCAGTAACTGAACTGTAAATCCCGGAATCCAACTACAATGTGTCAAATCAATTACAGTGATGTCCTGTGGGCTTAACTCTAGGGGACACCATTATAAACGGGTGACAAATTGTCATCAATGAGCTGAAAGTGGGGGCACCGACTGGGTCTAAAAATAAACCTCTTTCATACCACCACCTACAGCCATCGGCCAGGAGAACATGCAAACCTTAAGGTGTGCTGCTAACCTAGCCACCACTTTCCCAACTTGCATAGAGACACTGCTACCCAGGTATGTTCCTGGTATCATCTGCTTGATAATAGCCATAAAGTCCGGTATGGAATTAAGACCCCATTCAGCTTCACGCCTTAAGAGCATTCTATCACGGTCACCACCTCGGTCTAATTTGGGGACATGGTCGATCAGGATAACTCAAATGGAAGAAACCGGGTGTGCTTTCTCCAAACAGTGGCGTGCCACGGGTTGATCAGAGTTTTCTGTATTGAGGGCTTGCCTGATGGCCAATCTATGATTGGCCATTCTTTCCTTAATAGTTACTCGTGTTTTACCCACATAGTAACAAGCACAGGGGCAAATCAGCAGGTATACTATGTGCGTTGTATTGCAAGAGATAGAATACCTAATAATGTATGACTTATTTCTGTGTGGGTGATGGAAGGACTTGGTCACTATTAGAGAATTACACGTTACACATCCCAGACATTTGTAACATCCTTTGATGTTCAATCTCTGCATAGGTTGATAGCAAAGTTTGGGATCTGTTTTAACCAAAAGATCTCTTAAATCGGTCCCTCTTCTATATCCCACCCTACACTATCGTATAAAAAGGAGATTGACGATATTATACATTTGGGTTTTACACACGGCTATATTAGTGAACAGATCAAAGACTTCTGTATTTCAGATTGTCCCATTACTCCCATTCTGTACACTATTCAAAAAATCCACAAACCTCTACACAAGCACCCTGGTAGACCTATAGTCTCAGCCAGGGGGTCTATCTTACAACCGGTGGCCCAATACATAGACACCTTGTTACAACCCATGGTCAAAAATATTAAATCATTCATTCTTGACACTAATGATCTCATTAATCAACTAGCAAAGATACAGATTCAGGAAGGGGATCTTCTGGTCAGTTTAGATGTTAACAATTTATATTCTATTACCCCCCACGATAAGGGACTACAGGCAGTCAAAACCCACCTCTTGGAATTTAGGGACTACATTGGTCCCCCTATTGAGTATGTTCTATCCCTCATTGAGTTATGTCTAAAAAATAATTATTTTAGATTTAAATATAATTTCTATGTACAAGTGGCTGGGACGGCCATGGGCTTTAACATGGCCCCAGCCTATGCCAACACATTCATGTCCTCTTTTGAAAACCAGCACCTGTGGTCACACAATGAACCCTCGATTATTTTTTATAGAAGATTTATCGATGATATTTTCTTGATCTGGAGGGGTGGCGGTGAATCATTGGAGGCTTGGTTAAAAAGATACAACAGCACAGATTCCACAGAACGATTTAAAATCAATGTGGAGCAACATACTATACACTTCCTTGATCTATCTATTTTCATCACACAAAATTCATTAGGGACAACCCTCTATACTAAGCCCACTGATCATAATTCACTTTTAAGGGCAGAGAGCTGCCATCCACTGTCACTTATTAAGGGTATAGTGAAACCCCAAATAATCAGGACTTTGAGAAATAACAAAAATGTGGGAGCAGGGGTCTCCCAGTTGAGTGAAATTAAAAACATTTTTTTTTGAGAGAGGCTACAAGACTGAGATGGTTGAGATGGTTATGGAGGGGGGGTCCCACAACAACGACAACTTGATGTGAAATCCATAAACAGGGAACAAGAGGCCTTGGACAAACCATTGATTATGGTTACAACATTTGCACCTAATAACATTGGTCATTGTTAACATCTGACCCAAAATTGCCCTGTGTCAAGAATACCAGACCTATGGTGGGATATAGAAAAGGGACCAATTTAAGAGATCTCTTGGTTAAAACAGATCCCAAACTTTGCTATCAACCTATGCAGAGATTGAACATCAAAGGATGTTACAAATGTCTGGGATGTGTAACGTGTAATTCTCTAATAGTGACCAAGTCCTTCCATCAGCCACACAGAAATAAGTCATATGTTATTAGGTATTCTATCTCTTGCAATACAACGCACATAGTATACCTGCTGATTTGCCCCTGTGCTTGTTACTATGTGGGTAAAACACAAGTAACTATTAAGGAAAGAATGGCCAATCATAGATTGGCCATCAGGCAAGCCCTTAATACAGGAGACTCTGATCAACCCGTGGCACTCCAGTGTTTGGAGAAAGCACACCCGGTTTCTTCCATTAGAGTTATCCTGATCAATCATGTCCCCAAATTAGACCGAGGTGGTGACCATGATAGAATGCTCCTAAGGCGTGAAGCTAAATGGATTTATCGATTGAAAACCATCCACCCCGGAGTCTTAATTCCATACCGGACTTTAAGGCTATTATCTAGGAGATGACACCAGGAACATACCTGGGGTGCAGTGTCTCTATGCAAGTTGGAAAAGTGGCGGCTAGGTTAGTGGCACACCTTCAGGTTTGCATGTTCTCCTGGCCGACGGATGTAGGTGGTGGTATGGAAGGGGTTTATTTTTAGACCCAGTCGGTGCCCCCACTTTCAACTCATTGATGACAATTTGTCACCCGTTTATAATGGTGTCCCCTAGAGTTAAAGGATTACTTTCCGTTATAATTTTTAAGCCAAACAACTAACATATTAAAGTTAATAAACATTAATTAAAACCTACTGACCTATATTTTCTCCAAAACGAAGTTTCATAACGTTCTAAAAGTTATATCTTTTATTCGCCAATGATGTCACGTTATCCTGCCCACTATTTTCAGCACTGCATGTTCAAAATACTTAAAATACTTGAAACCTAGGTATTGTAAATGGATTGGTACAGAGCAAAGGATACCCGCGGAGTGGGTTTGGAAAACAATTAAATTTGCAGACAAGATTTCTGATATACGGTAGAGATATGTTAATGAAATGCTATTGATAAAAAGCGTATTTGGGGTAGTTAGCTAGTAACAGGCATAGAAAATATTTACTTACAGTGGCCCTTTAAGCCCACAGGACATCACTGTAATTGATTGGACACATTGTAGTTGGATTCCGTGATTTACAGTTCAGTTACTGTTGTATATATGTATCGTTTGTAATACGCATATTTGGGGCAGTCCAATGAGTGGTATGAATATAGTGTGTACGAAGATGCATAGCACTATTTTTTCTTAGTGCACTATAAATGATGTTAGCAGTAATTTCCTTTTTTCTGAACACAGATTTGTTCACATCTGGAAATGAGTCATTTATATTTCATACTATTAAGGTTCATACACATGATACATAATGTGCTGGACCTTACATCAAGTAGTACTCAAGCCAGTTTATTTATCACGTTTCCTTTATATAATATTGTTATACATGATGTTTATGTTAATATTACATTTTTGTACAAGTACATATATGAGATGTTGTACTAAACTTACACATTTAAAGTTGCACTAAATATGTGTAGATTTACCACTAAGCAGTATTGATTCTTACCAGCAACTGCTAACATGCATTTGTTTATATTGTTACCATAGTAACCTATTAAGATGGTAACAGCTTTTGGGTGAAGCATCATAAATTTAACATCTCTGTTTATTCTTGCATCTTGTTTTATACAAGTGTATTCCCCAGCAAATACACAATGTATATAGAATTTTCCTCCTTTTTTGACATTCTTTTGAAACTTGGATGTGAAGTCCTGTGAGTGCATTCATTTGCTTCATATATGTATATTTATAACAAACAACATATAAACCTGTTAAAATACAAATAAAATGCAATAATATCCAAAACAGTGACTAGTATTAAACTGAGACACATAAATCTGTTCTTCAATCCTAAATCATTTTCCATGAGTTTTCTATGCATTTCAACATAATATCTATTCTTTGCAAAGTTTGCTATATTCCCATATATAACACATAGATTAACTATGCAGATTTACTCTTGATATTCATTCATTCAGGTTGTTTAAATGAAATGTGTAATGTACCACTTTAAATTTGTGCAATTAAAAGGCACGCCTTTGCAGGTGCACAGGTAAGCAGTGATCAAGTGCTACCTGAGCACGAAACATGTCTGCTGTGTGTGCCTGCTACACTAACCTGGATTACCTTTTGTCCTTCATGGACATTCTTTGTTTTTAGATGTCCTAATAAATACTCAGTTCTTTTATTCATCAACTTTGGCTTTGAAGCGCTTATTTTGGTTCTTTTTGTGGATTATGGATTTTGCTTTCTGGCGTGTGAAACAGACACGCTGAACCAACAGCTGCCATAGCCTGTGAGTAAGGGATTTAAATATCCCGCCCTCCCCTTTCTAAATAGAGCCGTTTTTACTTCCAGGGAACAGAGGATTATTTGTGCGCTCCGTTGTGCAGGTTACTGTTGGACTTTTATATATATATATATATTCATATACATACTCAGACATGTATATGTATGTATCTCTATGATAAAGCCCTTTGCCTGCCCTTTTTTTTCTAACACCTGAGATCTCATATTTTTGAGCCCTTAAAACTTTTCAAATATTTTTTATGAGATGGTTTTATGAGTGTAAGTGTACTTTTAAATGTATTTTTGCTGTGTTTTGTGACACATCCCGATGTGCGTTTACTTAAATTGTACTCAAAAACCCCCTTATCTCTCGAACGTAACTGTTAGAGATCCACTCATAATCTAGCCTTAAATCAGCCTTTCTTTTAATACATAATAGTGTCTGTTTGCATGGTGTTGCTAATAATGTTTTTTGCAGGCATTTGTCGCTAGCATATTCAGCACAATTACTTGCCATTGGTGGAATTCATATCAGTACTCAGAAATATAAAGTATTAATCACACATATATCCTCTCCAAAGAGCAACTGTATACCTCACAGCTCTCTCAAATGCTGTGAATGATGAATGCTATATTACTATATTTAATAAAAAAGTGTAGATATTTTGTAGACAAGCTATATTTAATCAGTATTATTTTCTTAACAGTTATCCATCATTTAAATTATGCCTTTTTAAGATGACATATAAATGTGAATCCAATTATGTCTGCTCTATATCCCAACAATAGAATACAAAGAAAAAAAAAGAAAAAAAAAGGTTTGTTCTAAACTGCACTGCCTGCATCAAGGTTAATACAAAAACCTCAAATATGACGTCCCTGTAACTCGACAAGATGTATCAAGTGCAGAACTGTGAAAAACATGTCTTACTTGTATATTGCCGATGGTCTCAAGCACAGAAGGGTGCCACTTATGTTAACATCTTTTTAATATAGTTTTAGCTAATTAAATTTCAAATGATTGAAAATATCTCCATGAACTTTAACAGTTATCTTCAATATAACTTAAAAACAATTATGCCTTCTAAACTCCCCTGGCAAATCAACATTCTGGTAGTGTGTCAACAATAACTATATCAGACAATAGGAAATTAAGTCAAGGACTTCACATTGCCCCATATGAGGTATAAAAAGAACATTACTATAGCCATTTATCTTAGTAAACCAGACCCATTCAAACACCTTGTCATAGATAGGGTGGTCATATATATTGCCACTTTAAAACAGTACAAAAAAATAATGTCAGGCCTGTTTAAAGAAATGTTTTGTACACAAATGGAATAAAGTATTCTATTCTTCACGTGGAGGCCTAATTAGCGCCGACTTAAGGGAAAACTGTTTCAAAACTATCTTTCGGTGGTATTTAACCCCACTAAAAAACATCTCATTTTATAAATGGAGGGAATAGAAAATGTTACAGGGGATGTGATATGGAAGGTACTTACGCACACATGTGGTGGGAGTAGAGTTGCCACCTTTTGCCCAGGCGATTCCTGGACACTTTGCAATTGGTTGTGGTTGTAGGTGTGACTGGGGTGTGGTTGTGGGTGTGACTGGGGTGTTGCTTCACACGGCCATATATATATATATATATATATATATATATATATATATATATATATATATATCCATTCCCAATAGTATGTGACTGACAAAATGGTTCAGTAAAACTTGACCTCTTATTCAATGAGACATCTGTTGAGGATACCAAATAACGACATCATTTTACACTGTTGTTTTCCCACACACTGAAATGCCGACCTCCTTTCAGACACACTGAGCAGTGTTTTCTGAGCAGCACCAGAGGTGACGATGTAAACCAACATTAATCCTTACCACGGCTCTCCTCTCGTGCATACACACCAGGCTCTAGCTCGGGCCCTGAGTAACACACAGAGCTGTGCAGAGTTTGTGCCTCACACTGTCCTGAGCTCACTCGCAAACAAGGAAAAGCAAAGCAAGATGCTACAGTGGCCCCTCCTACAGAGTATGCTGCCTGGAAACCTCCAGACTGGGTCAACATACTCCTCCATGCTGCAGGTGAAGCAGGTCGAAAAGCATTTCTGGCTAGAAAACGAGGTGAAATCTGTCTATTGGTCGGTGAATGCAGCGACGCAAATCCCACTAGCCAACCAGTATTAACAGAACATCATTGCTTCCTGACCAAGAACTAATTCTAATGGGTTCCGAATCTCTGATTGGCTATTTGTTTGGGTTCAATTCCAATTGCTGCATATTATTATAATATTGGTATTTAAAATACACTACATGTAGGAGGAGTCCGGGACATTCAGAGCATGACACGAGACATTCCTCCTGATTCCGGGGCTGTCCTGGTGATACCGGGGAAGGTGGCAACCCTAGGTGGAAGTGCTCGAAGGTTAACTGTATTTGGACAACCCTGTCCACGTATATCAGCACACTATTAGATGAACGAATATCTCTAACCATGTCTCAAGGTTTATTGAATGCATTATTACCAAACTATCACAAACATATCAACACCTTCATTAGGATATTATGCACTGTTACAAGAATCTGCATTGCCAGACATTGGAAAGAAGGAGCACCAACATGGCTGGAGATAATGGAAAAAATTAAAATGAATTATTTACTACATGAAGCAGCAGCAGCGGCGATTTTAGGCACAACAGATATATTTCACAAAATCTGGTATTACTGGTTTATGCAGACAACCTGAATTCCCATCAGGGGAACTTAGCCAGACAAGAGAAAGGAGACAGACATAGGGTTATACCAACAAAGTTGGAGTAAGATGACAAAGATAGAATTATATTTGACAAACCTAAAAATATCTCGCCCTCACTGGAGAAATAACAATAAGCAATAAACAAATACACTGACACACTCAGTTCATTTTCAGTAACCAAAGTTTATTTTTGTAAAGTTCTTTGTTATAAAGTTGTGTAAAATTATAATATAGCCAGCATTTTTTCTAAATAAAATACTAGGTATTATTTATTCACTGTAAGGAGTAAGATGAATAATGCTCCAAGGAAACGAATTATAAGTTCAAGTGAAAAGCATACTAGTAAAGACACGCCAAGAAAGAAATAAGATTTCAATTATTATTATTATCGGTTATTTGTAGAGCGCCAACAGATTCCGCAGCGCTATTAACAAATGCGGAGTACAAAAAAACAGTTATAGGGATCAAATGGGTAGAGGGCCCTGCCAAGAGTTGCACTGTTGTAGTCAGCTCTTGAGAAGGTGATCAACAAACAGCTGGGCTCTTAAGCTTACATGCTAGGGGGGTTCAGGGGATAGCAATGGAGGAGAGGAACTGGTATAAAGTAAGGTTAGCGTAGGTTGTATGCATCCCTGAACAGTAGAGTCTTTAGGGAGCACTTGAAGCTTTTAAAACTAGAAGAGAGTCTTGTGGAGCGAGGCAGAGAGTTCCACAAGATGGGAGCCAGTCTGGAGAAGTCCTGTAAACGGGAGTGTGATGAGGTGACAAGAGAGGAGGAGAGTAGGAGGTCTTGAGCAGAGCGAAGGGGACGGGAGGGAGAGTATCTGGAGACAAGATCTGAGATATAGGGGGGAGCAGTGCAGTTGAGGGCTTTGTATGTCAGAGTGAGAATTTTGTGTTTGATCCTAGAGGCAAGAGGAAGCCAGTGAAGAGATTGGCAGAGAGGTGCAGCAGATGAAGAGCGACTTGTAAGGAAGATGAGTCTGGCAGAGGCATTCATTAAGGATTGTAAAGGAGCTAGGCGGTAGGTGGGGAGACCAGAGAGGACAGAGTTGCAGTAATCGAGGCGGGAGAGGATGAGAGAGTGGATTAAAATCTTAGTTGTGTCTTGTGTAAGGAAGTGTCTAATTTTAGAGATGTTTTTAAGGTGGAAGCGGCAGGCTTTAGCCAAAGACTGAATGTGAGGAGTGAAAGAAAGATCTGAGTCAAATGTGACCCAGAGACATCGGGCATGCGGGGTAGGGGTAATTATGGAGTTGTCGACAGTTATAGAGAGATTGGGGGTGGAGAGTTTTGAAGAAGGGGGGAAAATAAGGAGCTCAGTATTGGAGAGATTTAGCTTGAGGTAGTGAGAGGACATCCAGTTGGAGATGTGAGAAAGACAGTTAGTGACACGGGTTAGCAAGGAAGGAGAAAGGTCTGGTGCAGAGAAGTAGATTTGGGTGTCGCCGGCATACAAATGATATTGTAAACCATGGGACTTTATTAGGGAACCTAGTGATGACGTCAAATGGGCATTCAGATCCTGGTAACCAGCCCACAGCACTGTATATTTAAGATACAATATAAACAAGGATTAGTGTTTACAATGACTGTGCTTAGTTATCTGGTATTATACAAATCTTACTCTTTGTAAACGGCATGTACTATGTTTAAAGTTGACATGTTAATAAAAAATATTTTAACATAAAGAAATGTTTTGAATAATGTTCCATTATAAGAACCCTGACATATGTAATTTTCATATGGCAATATGGCCACCCTAGACATAGACTATATTATTGTTAACATACTTATTATTATTATTCTTTCTATCTCCTAAAATATCTTATATTGTGTGAAGAACAAAACTATTTCTTATATTATTTTTTTAACGCACCCCTGAGAGCTACTATTTTACTTTCAACTTGTAATATGATCGCAAGAATAAGAGTGCTATTGATTTAGCTTGAGAAGTGTTAGTGCTCAATAGTGCTAACATTTTTGTGATCCACTCTAGGCCATTATCTTTTAATATGGTTTTGTTAAGGCATAGCACAGAAAATGGGATTTTGGTTGCAATTCCATGTGTAGACATTAGGTGGTGATGGTGATCCATCCTCTTTCTGTGGCTATCTTTTTTTTTTTTATTAACTAGTAACTCTTTTCTAATCAGTTTTAACAAACATTTTTCAGTTCTTATAGATTTTATCAACAATGGCTTATTATTATTTCTGTTTTTACTTAACTAAAATCTGACTTTATGCTTAATTATTTTTTTCAGTATTCAATTATGATTGCATGCATTTAAAACAACAAAATAATTTAAAAGCCTGTATAGGTTTTCAACCATTTTATGCTAGAACATTGGTAAAGGCTTGTAATTAAATTCTTTCATTCTGACTTGGCTGCAGGAGACTTTTTTTCCCTCTAAAAGCTCATTATCAGCTTTAAATGACTATTGCTAATTGAATAATAAAAGTTAATGTGATGAAACATCCAAACTACACTGATAAATTACTAATTATAAATTTTTACAACAGAAAAGTATTTTTTAATACAATAAAAAGCTTGATGCTTTTGCAGCTTCTGTGACCACACTTTATTATACAGATTACATAATTATTTTATTTCTGTTTAAAGGGCCACTCTAGTCAAAACTAAAACTAGTATATTTTATTTGGCAAAAATGCCTCTTGTAAAGGCTGTCAATATATATACCAGGCATATGACATGCAGAGAACAGGATAACATTTCTCATGCAGCAGTTAAATGTGACTTTTTCCGTGCAAAAACAAACGGCTAGATTACGAGTCTTGCGTTAGCCTTAAAAAGCAGCGTTGAGAGGTCCCAACGCTGCTTTTTAACGCCCGCTGGTATTACGAGTCTTGCAGGTACAGGTGTACCGCTCACTTTTTTGGCCAGACTCGAAAATACCGCAAATCCACTTACGTCAATTGCGTATCCTATTTTTTCAATGGGACTTGCATAGCGCTGGTATTATGAATCTTTAAAAAAGTGAGCAGTACACCCTCTCCTGTCAAGCCTGGTACTGCATTTAAAAGTCAGTAGTTAAGAGTTTTATGGTTTAACGCCGTAATATAAAACTCTTAACTAAAGTGCTAAAAAGTACACTAACACCCATAAACTACCTATTAACCCCTAAACCGAGGGCCCCCACATTGCAAACACTATAATAAATATTTTAACCCCTAATCTGCCTTAAAAGGGCCTTTTGCGGGGCATTGCCCCAAAGTAATCAGCTCTTTTACCTGTAAAAAAAAGTACAATACCCCCCAACATTAAAACCTACCAACCACACACCCAACCCTACTCTAAAACCCACCCAATCCCCCCTTAATAAAACCTTAATAAAACCCAACCGGGCCGAAGTCCTCAACAAAGCCGGGCGAAGTGATCCTCCAGACGGGCATAAGTCTTCATCCAAGCCGGGAAGAAGAGGTCCTCCAGACGGCATCTTCTATCTTCATCCATAGAGCTCGTATTCTATTGGCTGTTCTAATCAGCCAACAGGATTGAAGTTCAATCAGCCAATAGGATTTTTCCTACCTTAATTCCAATTGGCTGATAGAATTCTATTCCCTTCTGGAGGACCTCTTCTTCCCGGCTTGGATGAAGACTTCTGCCTGTCTGGAGGACCACTTCGCCCGGCTTCGTTGAGGACTTTGGCCCGGTTGGGTGAAGACTTAGTTAGTGTTAGGTTTTATTAAGGGGGATTGGGTGGGTTATAGAGTAGGGTTGGGTGTGTGGGTGGTGGGTTTTAATGTTGGGGGGTTACTGTACTTTTTTTTACAGTTAAAAGAGCTGATTACTTTGGGGCAATGCCCTGCAAAAGGCCCTTTTAAGGGCTATTTGTAATTTAGTATAGGGTAGGGCTTTTTATTATTTTGGGGGGCTTTTTTATTTTATTAGGGGGACTAGATTAGGTGTAATTAGTTTAAAAACTTGTAATTATTTTATTATTTGCTGTAATTTAGTGTTGTTTTTTTCATACTTTAGATAATTTTATTTAATTGTATTTAATTGTAGTTAATTTAGGGAATTAATTTAATTGTAGTGTAGTGTTAGGTTTTATTGTAACTTAGGTTAGGTTTTATTTTACAGGTAAATGTGTCTTTATTTTAACTAGGTAGCTATTAAATAGTTAATAACTATTTAATAACTATTCTACCTAGTTAAAATAAATACAAAGTTGCCTGTAAAATAAAAATAAATCCTAAGCTAGCTACAATGTAACTATTAGTTATATTGTAGATATCTTAGGGTTTATTTTATAGGTAAGTATTTAGTTTTAAATAGGAATAATTTAGTTAATTGTAGTAATTTTATTTAGATTTATTTAAATTATATTTAAGTTAGGGGGGTTAGGGTTAGACTTAGGTTAAGGGGTTAAGAACTTTAATATAGTGGCGGCGACGTTGGGGGAGGCAGATTAGGGGTTAATAAGTCTAGGTAGGTGGTGGCGACATTGGGGGCGGCAGAGTAGGGGTTAATAAATAAAATGTAGGGTTCAGCAATGTTGGGGGCAGCAGATTAGGGGTTAATACATATAATGTAGGTGGCGGTGGTGTCCGGAGCGGCAGATTAGGTGTTAATATTATAATGTAGGTGTCGGCGATGTCGGGGGCGGCAGATTAGGGGTTAATAAGTGTAAGATTAGGGGTGTTTAGACTCGGGGTTCATGTTAGGGTGTTAGGTGTAGACATAAATTTTATTTCCCCATAGGAATCAATCGGGCTGCGTTAGGAGCTTTATGCTGCTTTTTTGCAGGTGTTAGGGGGAAATCGTGCACAAGCACGTTTAGCCAGCTCACCTCTACCGTAAGCAGCGCTGGTATTGAGGTGAGATATGGAGCAAAATTTTGCTCTCCGCTGACTTTTCTGCGGCTAACGCCGGGTTTGTAAACACCCGTAATACCAGCGCTGTCTGTAGGTGAGCGGTGAGCATAAACTGCTCGTTAGCACAGCACCCCTGTTAACGCAAAACTCGTAATCTAGGTGAAAGCTTTTAAGTTAAAGCTTTTTAAACCATAGCACATTAGCAACAAGCAGAAAATAGTAAACTGTATGTTGTCTGCATCTGGCACACTAACAGATACTAACAATATGAGTGTTCTGCTGCATCTGCTGCTCATGTGCACTGCAAAAGATTGGTTGTGATAGTTTTTAGTAGAATAATAATAATAATGCTATGCTGATAATGAAGCATCCAAACTCGCCACATATTGCAGGATTTCCACAGTTTGGGAGCTCTATCCTGTTGTCCCTTTCAGTTTCAAAGTGAAATCAGGCACCACCTAAACATGCCCAGACTGCCATTACTGTGGCATGCTCAACTCTGCCCAAGGGCCACTCAGACTCAGTTATAAATACAGTTGCCACCTTTCTTGGAAATAATTTTTTACAGCACAACTATAAAACTAAAGATACTGGACGTTTCCAATAACTCAACCTTTTTTACTATATTTATTCTTTACTATCTACAGAGATCTAAACCTTAAAATACCTGCCATGTTAGCAAAATACCTGTTGGGTGGCAACAATAGTATAGAGCACCTGCAACACTATCCCTGCCCTGTATGACTACTGCAACTCCACCCACCTGTCTAACTGCCGTGGCCTGAGACTTGAGGTCACAGGTGGCATTAGGGAAATTTTGGAAAGTATGAAACAGTCACGTAATTTGCAGGATGATCATAGTATGGGGGCTCTGTATAGCTGTTCCTCCCCTCAATCCCATATCTGTCGTAGTCCTACTTTCACAAAGTGAAACCAGAGATGCCTAGGCCCTCCCCCTTACATACTGCTGGACCCTGCTCATGCTACGGAACACCTGCATATCCACCTTTATCCATACTGGCTTTGCCCACAGGTCTCCCTGACTCAGCCCCCAGCCTTTCAGTTCTAATAAGTATATAGCAAATGTTGTGGGGGATGAAAAAGTATATTGTATGCTTCCATCAGAAATGTACATATATTAATGTGCATTTTTGTGTTGATAGAATAACTCTTTACATTTAGATTGTTTGCCTTAATTGTTATTGTAATTTTGGCTGCATAAATTGATCTGTTAAACTCTGGGAATAATTTGTGCACATATATGTATTTCCTGTTATTTTCAATATCAAGTTGAACTGTATGAAAAAAGATGAACATGCTTAAGGGATTAAATGCTTACCGGATCGTTTCCAGCAGAGAGGGGAATAACCAATAACTTAACTTACTAAACTATAGATAAATATTAAATATGTGTTTAACAATAACGACACAGTCAACTTCTTGTTGGGAAAATTTTTGACCGTCACAGGTCAAGATTTATTAAATTTAACTTTATTAGAACGAACCAACAAAATAACTAAGATGGCGGCATAGAGATTAACTAACCCAGTACTGCAGGAGATCAACGGCCCAATGGAATCAGCAGCAGAGCGTTCTCTGCTCAAAAAGGAGATGTTGCTGAGGGGTTACAGAGATCACGTGACCACCCCACACAAGGAAGGGAGAGGGATTACCTCTGGTCATCACTCACCCCTAGCGACTTTCTCCTGCTCAAAAGGGCCGAGACCTCCTGCAGTCAGGGTGCAAATTAATCTCCACCTGAGTATAAAACCTCTCTGCTACCAAGCCAATCCAACCGAATAGACAGAGAAAGGAGAGCCATACCTTAACGCTATGAACTTATTAAGGCCTAGGTTGATTAGCCATAGCCCTGCCATTCGCAATGTGTGCTGCCACCATGTAAAGAAGGGGGGGAGGGAGGGAAAACAAGTCTCAGCTTGGATTGGATGGAGAAGAGGAAGTTGCTTGGATGACTTCAGCTTTTAACAGGTAAGGAGGGGCCTTCCCTACTCTGCAACAAGGTTGCACCACTATACCAACCCTCTTCTCCTATCCCACTATCCTACAGCCTTAACCCTTAGTATGCTCCAGGCCCATGCTGGGGCCTACACTAATTTAAGGGATTAAATGGGAATAGCCAATAACTCAACTTACTAAACTATAGATAAATATTAAATATGTGTTTAACATATTAAACAGCAGAGCGTTCTCTGCTCCAAAAGGAGATGTCGCTGAGGGGTTACAGAGATCACGTGACCACCCCGCACGGGGGATGGAGAGGAGTTACCTCATGTGAACCTGAGGCCTACCGCCCCTTCCTGTAAGTCTGGTCATCACTCACCCCTAGGGACCTTCTCCTGCGCAACAGGGCCGAGACCTCCCGCCACAAGGTAGTATTTTAATGATACCCTTGCCACCACCAACCACAACCTGCCTAACAGGAAGGGTGAAATAGCCCTCTGAATATCCGTAATAAATATGTCAAGTCTCAAATCAGATAGGTGAACTTTATCTCTTCTATATAGCTCAGTTCTGTCAGCCGTGATGGCTTTGTGCCGTACCACAAAGCCACCGGACTCTGTGAAGGTCTTGGATAAAGAGGCATTAATCTTTTTTCTTACTCTATATGCCGCTGTATGAGCAGACATATGCCTCCAGTGTAAACGGGGAACAATATTTGACCACCCTAGCGTGATCCCGGGAATGCCGACCTTTACCCAATTAATGTCTGACCTCATTATTTTAATTAACTGGAGGACCGGGACTGCCCCCACATCATTGCCTCTCAGGTGAAGAATCAGGATATGAGGTGTCCCCCATCGTAAGAGGGACTCAGTGATCACTTCTGCTAATTGTGGCCAGCACATACCCCTGTTTCCTAACCACCTAAAATATAGGCCTTATGGGAGGGGAAACCTAAGTTCTGCCCGACCGCTAGAGAGGAGCAATGAATGGAGGCCCAATGGACGAACGAGTGACCCACAATCCAGATTCTTTTCGCTCCTGGGTTGACTCCTGTGGAGACAAATAGTTTACAATTGGGAAACAAATGCATAAATTACATAATTGAGTGGACATAACTTTTAAAACGGTTGGAGCGCCACCGCCCCATGCATTTAGTATCCTCGCTTGAGGAACCCAAAAGAGCCACATAAGTAGCTGCTCCTATTCGAAAGCCCTGATGTGAATGTTGCTTGTTTTAAAACCAGACTAAATTGAAACTTTGACAGGAAACTACCATCAGCATGTATCAGAAACTGCCCTGGTACCTAAGGCCTGATGGCCAAGTATGCGTTAACTATACCTACTGGGCAGCAAGAACTATCTGCCTTAGGTGGAGTGGAGAACCAAACGCCCTTCCCTGCATGATCAGTCTTAGGATAAATAACAAGAGTGAGTCAACTGATGCTCTGATATGTTCAAATTGGACCCCTATACCTATCTTTTGTTTAGATGGAGCCACTAACTCGCTAACTCGAAGGGCCACTGTGAAGGCTAACACGAACACGGTTTTGAAAAGCAAAACATCAAATGGGGGAGTTACAAATGCTATCTAGCCCGTCAACCAACCGTTGAAGTCGGTCACTGGTAATAGGTTCGCTGGTATATTTTTGCTGTGGCTGAGTTCTACCCCAACCTTTTACCGCTTGCCGAATGAAAAATGAATTTGTGGGGTCGGGTAAGGCCAACGACCGGTAAAAGAAAGACAATGCAGCCAACCTTGATTGTATGGCTCCCTGGCGAGCGCCCAAAGTATATAAACTCACCAACCAATCACATAAAGTTGCCTGAGATCCCTGAGCAGCCTCAACGCCCCTGGACAGACAAAACTGGTCCCACTCGTTCCAAAGTCTCAAGTAAGCGTGCCACGTGGATTGGGCTAAGGAGGAGCGCACCAAGGGCAGTAAAGCTAACCAGGCCAGCTGCCAAAGGAAATCAGGACAACGTAAACCTACTGTAGACACTCTCGGGACTAATCGTCTGAAAGTCTCCCACTCGAACTGGAACAAGGCATCTGCCACTATATTATTTACCCCAGGGACATGTATCGCCTGAAATTGAATATTGAGTTCCAAGCAGCGCAACAACAAGTGTCGTAGCAGAGTCACCACCACCTCTGAAGTGGCTGATATGTTGTTAAGCATATACAATACTGATGTTGTCTGTCCAGAAAACAACAGTCTTGTCTGAGAATGTCCCCATAGTTCAACAGACAGGACTATGGGGAAAAGTTCAAGGAGGATTAAATTGCGAGTCAAGCCCAGAGCAGCCCATGTACTCGGCCAACGCTCCGCACTCCACTCCTGGAAGTAAGCCCCATAGCCGTGTGATCCTGCTGCATCAGTGAATTGATGCAACAGCTGACTAGATATTGGTCCAGTGCACCAGACTCGCACCCCGTTAAACTGTTGAAGAAAAGTTTCCCAAACTAACAGATCTGCTATTAAGTCTTCTGAGAGTGAAATTCTGCAATTGGGCTTAACTCTGCCACTTACCCTACCCATGGGAATAACTCTACAGGCAAAATTGAGCAAGCCTAGGTGGGATTGTAACTGCTTCAGTGACAGAATTTTAGAGGAAACAGCCGTTCGATCCGATCCCAGCATGGCCTGTATCTTCTCTGATGGAAGCCTACAGATCATTCCCAGAATTTTGAAATGAGGCAACGCATCTCATTCATTAACGATAAACATTCCCCTGATCTAGTTCTCCCTACCAGTAGGAAATTGTCCAGGTAATGAGCTATGGAGTTGCTGCCGGCAGTACGGGCCACTGCCCAATGAAGAAAAGTGCTAAAGGCCTCAAAGAGTGCACAAGGCAGGGAGCAGCCCATAGGCAGACGATCCACATAATACATACCCTGGAATTTACATCCCATAAGTGGATAAACTGATGGGTGAAGCGGCAATAAACGGAAAGCCGACTCTATATCCAATTTTGCTAATAGAGTGCCTCTCCCTGCCCTTCTAACCAGTTCTAGGGTGCTATCAAACGATTGGTAGCACACAGAGCTGAGTTGTGGGTCAATAGCATCGTTGACCGAGCTACCTTTCGGGTAAGAGAGGTGCTAAATGAGACAAAATTTACCAGTCTCTTTCTTGGGAACAACCCCAAGTGGGGAAATTACCAAATTGGGTAGGGGAGGTGAAGAAAATAGGCCAGCCATCCAAACTAAAGTCAATTATTTGCCTATTTTTTCCGACAGTGCCTGCGGGTGTTGATAGGCTGAAATTAAGTTTTAGTGATATTTTGAACCTTTAATGTGTTTATTTATGGGAAAGTTAAACCCATAGGTAAAACCTTCCAAACATTCTGGCTGTGGCCTGATCGGAATAAGCCCACAATCAAGACTCAAGTGCAGGAACCTTCACCGGAGTTTCTACTTTTTGGGCCCATCATAGCATTAGTGGGCCTGCTGGTTGTGGCACCTTCTTTACGCTTGGTGCAATCATTTCCTGGATGGGAACCTGCGCAAAATTTACAGGCGTGCCTAAAGTTGCAAACACTGCCCCTGTCACACTTTTTCTCCTGAAATGCCCAGCATGCACCATCCCTTTTTCTGTTTCTACTGGGCCAAAATGACTGGGAAGCTAAATTAGAGGGAGCAGAGGTGGATGAACCCTTGGGATCCATATGATGCCAGAGCTGAGTGTCTGTGGAGTCAAATGTTAAAATGGAATTACCTACCATTTTACGCCTGAACTCTGCGTCATATTCCCTCCAAGTCCCTTCACTATGATTTATCTGGATACAATGTATGGTATCCATATATTTCAATATGGCCAAATTTTGGGAGGGGTATTTTTCCAAATAACACAATGAGAAAACCCTAAAACACTGCCATTCATCAAAGGTGTCTGGCCGCTTACATATTTTAGGGCCTGTCCCATCGGTGCTTTTTTTCATGTTGCCTGTATGCTTATACTGACAAATCAAAAATATTGATATACTTTCCCTGATCTATGCGTTTAATTATTGTTGGGCGCATATGTGCATGTAACGAGTATATTTTAGCCGGGTTGGTGTCCCCATAAAGTGCAGCCTTTATTTCATACTAGTTTTGCAAAGTCTACACACTATTGCCCTGTACACTTACATCTCCATTCACACTATGTGCTGCCAGTGAAGGGTTAATAAATTAATCCCTAATTGTTTGGGAAGATATATGTTGAGGGATAATGTTTTGCAAGCTACGTCCTCTTCCTCTTGAAAATTCAAGTGTTTTTTTTTAACTCTTTGTCCCCTAGTGGCCGGCCAGACGCGCCTGCCCCTGATTTGGGTTGTTATTTTGTTTGCCAAAGGCCTGTTAGGCAAGCAAATCCTTTTTGGGCTAGTCATAACTCTTATCCTCTCCGTTAGGGCAGTACCGCCCTTTGGTTAGACACAGTCACGCAACTACCCCCTGCTTCCCTGCTTCCTAGCGTTCCCCCCACATCCAAGGTGGCCTCTTGGTGCTCACCTTGGAGCTCTTGTGGGACCGTGTCACACGCATCCTGGCCGGCATCTTTTGGAGAAGACCCGGAAGTGACCGCGCCCGTCGCGTCTACTTCCGGTGACGTAACCGCTCGAGCCGTGTCACCGGAAGTAAGCCGGGAAGCCTGCAAGTGCAGTAATGGATTACCGCTGCAGGCCAGAGACCCACGTAGCACCTGAACAGAAATGGAAGGCCTCAGGTGTGCCGGATGGGTGTGCACGGTAAGGGGGCCAGGCTGTGTGGCAGTCGAATGTAAGACAATAGGCCCTGGAGGGGCGAATGATTCAATTAGCCCTAGCGGCAGTGAGTTGGTAGATGCAGCCTGCATGGCCATAGGCACCCAGGTATGAGAATGTGCTGGGGAAAAATTAGGCCCAATTGGTAGTGTGGTGGTAGAAACGGCTAGAGGGTCACTAGGCCCTGAAATAATAGGCCCCGATTGGGCCGGGTATAGTAAATTAAGTGTTGGGGCTTGTATATGTTGCGATTGAGCCTATACTACAGGGGGAAATTTAGCAATGGAGCCTCTACTGGGGGATGTGGTATATGCACAGTAGCAGCCATAGCAGCCGCAGTAGAAGACAGTAAGTTAGACACAGCTAACATTGCAGATGGTGGTACTGCCTCAAATAGTGAAGTTACCGGCATACTTTGAATAATTAGTATATTTTCTTGAGGCAGATTAACTACCCTAGCTGTCTGCTCTAACTCCTGATTTGGCTGAGACTCTGGTACTATCTCTGAATTATAAGTCCAAACGACAGCAGCACTCACCAAACGATATAACATTTCACAGCTTTATTAGGAGATTTCCCAAGGTACAAAGATTAAGATGACAACGTTTCGGGCTTGTTGCCCTTAGTCATGTCAAGTAATGTTAAGCTGTGAAATTTTATATCGTTTGGTGAGTGCTGCTGTCATTTGGACTTGTGTTCGGAGGATTTGGTGTGGAACCTCCGTCAGCTTGCACCACTGTGGCTTCACATTGTGCTGGACATTATTGATCATTTTGAACTATCTCTGAATTATCACTGTCTTGCTCAACATAAGCTGAATGCATTTGTGCAGATATGACATGCTGGTCTTGTGTTGGAGAGATGATATCTAAATCCTCCATATTTTGTTCAGGGTTACTTTTCTGCTTCTTTGATTTTGCAGTTCCAGATGAATCATGCTCATCTTGGTAACGTCTGGGTGGAAGAACAGAACGCCTAGAACGCTGCATAATTGTAATTTCAAACACAGAAAAACATGTCTGGATCGGATGGAGAAGAGCAAGTTGCTTGGATGACTTCAGCTTTTAACAGGTAAAGTGGGGCCTTCCCTACTCTGCAACAATGTTGCACCACTATACCAACCCTTTTCTCCTATTCCACTATCCTACAGCCTTAACCCTTAGCATGCTACAGGCCCATGCTAGGCCCTACACTAACTTTCTGCTGTTCCTTTACTAAGCTAGTGTCTTTAGCAAAAGCATCCCAGCATATTATGAGACTGTTCTTTAAAAGGAAATAATACTTTTTTATTTGTAAAGAGCTGGCTGAAGCCACAATTATTATTTATTAACTATATCAGTTTTAAGAAACAAATTAAAGAAAAAAAAAAGCTTGGATTTTTTGACTAATGTGATAGTTTGGAATTGCAAGGGTTATTTAATAATACATGACAGTCATTTAAAAAAATGTGTACCTATAATTACATCATACATTAAAACTGCCAACAGATTGAGCAAGACTGAGCTCAAGTAAGCACACTATAAGCACAAACTTCAGTGTGCTATCAACACTTTCGTTAAGAATATCTGTCATCCAAATGGAGCAGCCAAATTGCAGTTTTCCATGACAGGTTTAGTCTAAACAAGTGGAAGCATTGCATAACTGTGCTGTACCTTATAATACTGTTAAAAACTGGGTTGAACTGGATGGCACAAGTCCTTTCACATGGACAGTCTGTGGCTAGGATAGCATACGTAATGCAGAATGAAACTAAAGAAATTAGCATAGTATACAGGAATCAAAACATGCAATTAGAGTCATTCTGAACTCATTGATAATACCAGCATTATTCATAATAAAACAACAACCCACAAAGCAGACATTTTATAAAACTCCCATCTTATTCTCCTGAAATCAGCACTTGGAATTATGATTTCATTCCAAATATAAGGCAGCTACTGATTGTAGTGATACTGTAGTATGTCCTCAAGTCATAAAGACTGCCATAGCAAAACGTATATTCATTGTTACAGGTATTTGCCAGTGATGGAACAATAATTCACTACGTGAAAGATCTTTTACATATTTGTGACTCATTGAGCTGTTATTCGAATACATTACCTTAGTGAATGCATTTTTTTATCTCAGTAATTAAGTCAACAACATAGCTGTCCATGCAGCAACAGCAAAGGATGTTGTATTAACCTTTTAAGATGGCACAAAAGACAATAAGTTGCAGTTCTGTCATCCAAGGAGATGAAAATGTAGTTGTTATGCTAACCCCCAAAAATAAGCCTAACACGCAACAATTATATTTTACCAATGCAGCATTATCACAGCAGTATAACTGTGGGTGTGTCAGTGTCTCATTGACTATATTATTGGTTTAGCCTTTGGCCAGCACAATATTATTTTGCAGTATTGTGTCGCAAATGTGGCCTGATACTCTTTTAAAGGGATACTGAACCTAATTTTTTTTTCATGATTCAGATAAAGCATGCCATTTTAAGCAACTTTCTAATTTACTCCTATTATCAATTTCTTCATTCTCTTGCTATCTTTATTTGAAAAAGCAGGAATGTAAGCTTACGAGCCAGCCCATTTTTGTTTCAGAACCCTGGATAGCACTGATTGGTGGGTACATTTAGCCACCAATCAGCAAGCTGTACATTACAGCTTTTTAAAATAAAGATAACAGGAGTAAATTAGAAAGTTGCTTAAAATTGCTTGCTCTATCTGAATCATGAAAGAAAAAAAATTGGGTTCAGTATCCCTTTAATATTATTTTGAAAAATAATGATTTGTATGTGCACTATATGTGTAATATGCTCTGCTGTCGTGTCTTCCTTTAAATGCCCACACATCCATTTGTTGGTGCTACCCTATAGGAGCTTCACAATTTTTGTAATGGTTGATTTCAATGATTTAGAAAATGACCCTCATATATATAATTCTAGAATATTTTCTACAGGTGAAGCTGTTTAAAAGTTCTGTGTTAAAGAGAATAAATACAAGATTTACAAATGAAAAATAATAAGAGAACTTTGCAATAAAAAGTTTAGCAAAATATCTGGATATTCTGTGCCAAAAAAAATTACATTTATGACTGATGAAAAATAATGAGTTTCCAGATAAAGAAGATACTTGTATTATTTGGAAACTCATGAAAAAAATAATTTCAAAATCTTTACTCATATAATGAGACCCACAAGGTATATTTTGCTTTGTGCAAATATAGATTCTGTCTATAAAGCTTTTTTTTTCATGCATAATTTTATTGATATAGGAACTCATTGTAATAAAAGTGTCAATTAAATTCCTTGTCTAACCAAAAGCACTTATATATACTGTTATTTTTTAATATATATGTGTATGTTGGGGAGGAGGGCTGTAATACCGAGAGACATCAGTAGACATGTCATATAATGGATCTGCAGACAAGCTAGACACAGGGGGTTGGGAGAGAGCTGCTGGGGTGTCATTATCCTGTCAGACTCCAGGGTGGGGATTTCCCAGCCGGAGGGAGAGGTGTCACTATGTCAGGTAGTGAATTTCTACATGAAAAATTGAGTTTGTCTTCAAATGTTCAACAAGCCCAGCTCGGAGTATATAGCAGTAGCTGAGGTCCAAGGATTTATCTACCTGAAATAAAATTGGAGATTTTCTGAATGACAAAACTGTGGATACAGAATTATTTCTCCAAACACGGTATCTATAAAAATGTAATTTGCAAACGCACAAAGTGATAATCTGAGGACAAAAAGCAACACTTGCACTGCTAATGACTTCTGGATCAATATTCCTATTCTGTCAAGAAGACTGATGCTGCTGATACTAAATAGTGCCAATAAACTCAGTGTTACAAACACAGGCAGCGGAAACATGAAAAAGAAAGGCTATGAATGCAATGCTGGATTTACATATCTAGTGCCTCCGTACAAACAGTACCAAGAGACCTTTATGTTATTTTACCCACCTGTGCCCACTGATGTCAGATATAAGTGCTGCATGGCTGTTGGATTGCTCTGCAAAGTTTGCATAAGATCAAATGTAAAACAGTGAAAAATAAATTGTAAAGTTATAATTGCATGTGAAGAAACCTGTTAGCAAATAGCTCATTTTCCTAATGACAAATCTTATCCTGTATAGAGACAGTTATACTGAGAATTAGACAGGAGCTAAAGGGCACACTTTGGTGGCTAAATTTAGCCCACAATCATTGTAAAGCAAGACAATAAAAAAGTCTTGTAATTACAAGGTGCATAGAGATCCTTTAGGCAATTCCAACACCCAACAGATTATCCATCCATTAAAACTCTGTCCTGTGCAAGACCCCCAAAGTTAATGTTCTCTATAATAGAAAACACCCCATTTAACACCCATCTATAAAGACCCTTTTACCTTTCCACACATAAGGTATCTACCAACACATGGTTACACCACTATAATTAACCCCCTGTTCCCAAAATTGTCTTCCTTTCATAAGGGATCATCTGCCCTAATTAACCTATTATTTAGAAGGACCCACTCTGATTATCCTCACATTAACTAACACATACTAAGGGCCTCCCCACCAAAATAAGGACACACCATAAGGTGTGAAGCTCCTTAACTAAACTCCCACAAAGAACACTTCACCAACAAGGACCCCTACATCTTTAAAGGACCACTCAATGCAGTAGAATTGTATAATGAACAAGTGCATAATAAAAAAACAAAGATTTAAAACCTCAGAATTTCAAATAAGCAGTAGATTTTCTTCTGACAAATTTATTTTTTCTCCAATTTTCCGCCCCTCCCCCGTTTCATGTGACAGACATCAGCCAATCACAGACCAGTATACGTATACCCTGTGAGCGTGAGCACATGCTCAGTAGGATCTTGTTCCCCAGAAAGTGTGTATATAAAAAAGACTGTGCAAAAAATTTGACAATTAAAGTGAATTGTAAAGTGTCTTTAAACTGCATGCTCTTTCTGACCTGAGTGTCCCTTTAATAACCATACCTCATGAGGAATTCCCTACCTCCAAGATAAACGTCATCAATGATCCTCACTATAAAGAACCAACAACCTTGGGATCTGCATGGAAGCCTAGATTTATTCCTGGTTCCAGAAATTTCCAGTTTTTTATTCATTCTTTACTAAAGTTATGTATCCTCTTGTTTTACCCTTCAATTGGCATAACATGGGGAATCACTATTAGATGGAGGTGTCTTTGGGCATAGCAGTCCTATGGGTGAGAGGTTCTTTGAATAGGAGACATTATACACTAACAGTGTTTTTTTATGTGGTTGACGTGTGAATGTGGCAGAGTAGAGTTATCTATTATGCAGGGCTGTTGGATGAAAACATTAATTAAAGTTAAAGGTTCATGCTAGTTGTGGTAATGGTTGGGATTAATTGAGGTGCTATGGTTTGGGGGCTGCAGTGGTAGCCGTAAAGTATATGATAAAGATCAGTTCAGCAAATGACAAGTAGTGAGACTGGAACAATATACTGCAAAGCTGGTAATACTATAATATCCAGGTAGCAACAATAAACTATTGCAATTTTTTTAGAGAATAGTCTAGCAACCATATAGACAGGTAGTTTAGGCAACAAGGGTGCAGCAATTATTGATAGCCAGGCGTGAGCAACTAGCATCATAGGCGAATAAACTTGTTCAGTGTAGTTGTAATCTGAGCTTAGTTTAAGAGGCAGAAGGTGGTCATATACAGAAGTCAGCAGAAATTAATATCAAATTCAGATGTACTCACACAGGCCCAGATAATGCTTAGCACTTCACGCAGCCAATCATTGCTCAAACCTGGCATGACATGTACAATAGTTTTAATATTTTAAAGCAGATATGCTTTAAAACAAATATATTAGGCATATAATTCAATGGTAGCATGCTTTTGAAGAACAATGGTTTTCAGATGCTCTGGGTATAACAGTATATTTTTCTTCCTCAGATTATAAAAATAGGAGAACAGTGTTTTCATTACCACTTCTCAATACTTTTTAAATCCACTAATTTCACTTCCATAACTGGATCTCTTAGAAGCAAAGAAGAGGCAGACATCTTTAGGCCTCTTTTAAACAAAGTTACCATGAGATTATGTCTACCCATATCTCTCGTATAAGAGCTTGTCTAACACTGTTTATAGATGTTTGGGCAGCCTTGATTTCAGATATTTAGATTTAATCAGAAAAAGGCTTTCATTGGCTGAAGGTGTTTTTAGACCACAGCACTTTTTACTATTGTGCTTGGTATAGTACAGCTATGTAGCCATTTCACAATATTTTTTAAAATAGCCCTAATTTATGTCTGAGCAAAATACTTGTGCTTATAAACTCTGCCCTCTAATATCAAAATATTTTAAAAAATATATATCTTTTTAATATTACAAACAATTTTTTGCAATTTTTATAATAATCTCTGCTGAAGCAAACTAGGGACAGATACACTATATGGCCGAAATTACATGGTGACCCCTATGGATTATTGAGTTAAGGAGTTTCAGTCATACCCGTTGTTAACTGGTACATGAAATCTCCATAGATAAACATTTGCAGTGCAATGGGGCATACTGGAAAGCACAGTGACTTTAAACATGGCACTGCCATAGGATGCCACCTTTGCACAAGTCAGTTAATGAAATTTCTGCCCTATTAGATCTGGCCCAGTCAACTTTAAGTGATATTACTGTGAAGTGGAATTGTCTAGGAGCAACAACAGCCCAGCCATGAAGTGCAAACTCAAAAAGCAGGGTCACTTGGCGCTGAAGCATAGCACATAAAAATAGCCTATCATCTGTTGCATCATTCACTATATAGTTCCAAACTGCCTCTGGAAACAACACCAGCATAACAACTGTCCATTGGGAGCTTCATGAAATGGGTTTCCATGGTGGAGTAGCTGTACACAAGCTTCACATCTCTGAACACTGGAGCAGTGGTAATGTATACTCTGGAGTAATTAATTCAACTTCACTATCTTGCAGTTTGATGGAAGAATCTGGGTTTGGGAGATGCCATGAGAACGCTACCTACCAGAATGCCTAGTGCCTACTGTAATATTTGTTGCAGGAGGGATAATGTTCACTGGCTGTTTTTCAGGGTTTGGGCTAGGCACCATAGATTTCAGTAAAGGGTCAACTTAATGATACAGGAAACAAAGACATTTTAAACATTTGGGTGCTTCCAACTTTGTGGCAACAGTTTGGGGAAGGCCTTTTCCTCTTCCTAGAACTTAAGTGGCCTGTACAGAGCCCTGACCTCAACCCCATTGAAGACCATTGGGATGAAATTGAATACTCATTGCAGCCAGACCTTCTCATCCACCATCATTGCCTGACCTTACAAATGCTCTTTTGACTGAATGGAAAAATTCCCACTGACACACTCCAAAATATTGTAGAAAGCAAACTCTACAAAGCAGTCCGCCATTCTGGCAAAGCACTACTAGTCTACTCTCACTGACATTTCATGGGAGCGTGCGCCTGCTTTGGCAAATTAGTAAGTGGTATGGCCTCTGACTCTACTACCTAGTGACAACTTCATAGGAACAAAGATTTGATGGAAGGGCAGACTGGTTTTAAAGTTGGCATCATTTACAACACTATTTTATTTCATAAGCATCACAAGACACAGAAACATGATTGTGATGCTGACATTGCATGGACTACATGTTTTTCTTACATGATTCAGATAAAACATACATATTTTTTTTCTCTCTTTATTAACATTTTAATAATGTTATACAGCAAAACACAATGATTATAAGTTTTTAACATCTTAGAATCATAAAAATGAACCATATTATAACAAAATAAACAATGAGAGACAAAATCATAGAGGTAGGAGCTCCTTCAATGCTATTTAGTTATTCATAAAAATAATAAAATAAACAGAGAAAAAATGTCTATTTGCTTTGGAATTCCAAAAGCAATAATATTTTTTGTATATTATTCATATCTAGAAAAAAAAAGTGTAAAAAAAATAAATAAACATCTGGGGGCCCATTTATCAAAGGGCTTGCGAACCTGATCCGACACTGCGGATCAGGTCCGCAAGACCTCGCTAAATGCGGAGAGCAATACGCTCTCCGCATTTAACATTGCACCAGCAGCTCACAAGAGCTGCTGGTGCAACGCCGCCCCCTGCTGACTCGCGGCCAATTGGCCGCCAGCAGGGAGCTGTCAATCAACCCGATCGTATTCGATCGGGTTGATTTCCGGCGATTCCTGTCCACCTGCTCAGAGCAGGCGGACAGGGTTATGTAGCAGCGGTCTTTAGAAACACGGCCCTTCAAGCTCCATACGGAGCTTGATAAATGGGCCTGCAGGTCCTATTTTTCCTTCCTTGATTCTATTCACCTAGGACCCCTTTTACAGTCATGTCGTCTCTCTTTTCTTTTTCTTTTCTCTTCCCTCCCTCCCCTCTCCTCCTCCTCCCGGGAGGAAGAGAGAAGAGGAGGAAGAAGTCCCTGACAATCCATTCTATGACTCGTTCATTAATCAATTTTTAAGAAAAAAATTAAAAATAAATAGAAAATAGAGGGGGGCGGGGGGGGGGGGGACAGAGGGAGGAAAAGGGAGAAAAAAAAGGGGGGGGTGGAAAGGGCATGAGGCGAGTCCAACCTCACAAATATTCCAATATCGTAAAATCAGGTTTCTGACTGTAAGAATGATTATGCTAATCAACTTCTTATGGATGTGTCTATCCAGGTCTTCACTGAGAAAGATAATGTGAGATAAGGAGAGACCAAAGTAAGACAATTTTAATACCCTAACCATCCAGTATTCAACTTTATACCATAATTGTCTAACTTTGGGACAATCCCAAAGCATATGTTTCAGATCTGCAGCATAGAGGGAACATTTTGGACAAGCTACAAACTGCGAGTTCCCCCATTTAATTCCTTTTGCTGGGGTGTAGTAAACCCTATAGAGTAGCTTTACATGAGATTCTCTCCAGGATGAGGACAATGTTGTAGAGGCTACACTTGATCTTTGGTTTATCTCCTGACTAATGTTAAATTGAGAGCTAAAGCTATTCCAGTGTTGAGATAAATTTCCCAAGTTCAGATCTCCTCTTTTAGAGAGTAGTAACTGATACCACAAGGAAATTGAATGAATTCCCCCTCTTACTAATGGAAACCATTTCTCAAAAGCTCCCCAAGACCAAACCCATCCGTGCTCTGTAGCCAAAGAAGAAACATAGTGTCTCGCTTGTAGGTATGCAAAAAAATCACTGTTCAAAAGATTATACTCCAATTTGAGTGTGTCAAAGGATTTAATAGATGGTAAATTTGAATCGACCAGAGCCGAGACCCTGTTTAGACCCAAACATGATTGTGATGCTGACATTGCATGGACTACATTTTTTTCTTACATGATTCAGATAAAACATACATATTTTAAACAACTTTTGAAATTAACTTCTATATCTAGTTTGCTTAGTTCACTTGGTATTCTTTGCTGAAAGAGCAGACACTCACCCTCCCCCCTGCATATGAAAAGATAGATTACACAGTAGGAATCTGTAGACTTCAGTCTACATCTGATACTTCTGGGCTTGTTTAGGTGTCTGAAAATTAGCACAATGTTATTAAAAAATAAGCAAAGCTATACATTGTTACAAAAACACTCTCAGATGATTCAGATACAGCATACAATGTTAAACAAATTTTCAATTTACTTCTGTTATCTAATATGCTTTGTTGTCTTGGTATCCTTTGTTAAAAAACATGCCTAGGTAGGCTCAGGAGTTGGGAGCTAGCTGCTGATTGGTGGCTGTCTATTGTCATTGGCTTACTGGTGTGTTCAGCTAGCTTCCAGTAGTGCACTGCTGCTCTTTTAATAAAGGATGCCAAGGGAATGAAGCAAATTTGATAATAGAAGTATATTAGAAAAACCATGAAATAAAAAAATTTTGTTTTGCGTCCATTTAAAGTAAAAAATATATAGCATATATAGTATATGAAACAACACTGATTAAATACTATAGATATATTGTTTTGCATGAAAAATATTGAGTTTAAACTGATTAAATTATTTTTAAAGCAATTGTAGTATATTATAGATTACTATCAGATAGATTACGAGTTTTGCGTTATGAGTACAGCTGTCCCACACACTTTTTTGGCCGTACCGCCAATTAACTTACGCAATTTGCGTAAATTCTTTTTTCAATGGGACTTCAATAGCGCCGATATTACAAGCTTTTTTTTGGAGGCCAAAAAGTGAGCGGTACAGCTTATCCCACATGATTTGTAACGCATTGTAAAGTCAGTAGTTATGAGTTTTACACTACAAAGCTGTAGCATAAAACTCATAACTAAAGTGCTAAAAAGTACACTAACACCCATAAACTACCTATTAACTGCTAAACTGAGGCCCTCCTGCATCGCAAACACTATAATAAAATTATTAACCCCTAATCTGCCACTCCGGAAATTGCCGCCACTATAATAAACATTAACCCCTAAACCGCCACACTCCTGCCTCGCAAACACTAGTTAAATATTATTAACCCCTAATCTTCTGTCCCTAACATTGCCGCAACCTACCTACATTTATTAACCCCTAATCTGCCGCCCCCAACGTCGCCACCACTGTACTAAATTTATTAACCCCTAAACCTAAGTCTAACCCTAACCCTAACACCCCCTAACTTAAATATAATTAAAATAAATCTAAATAAAAATTCCTATCATTGCCTAAATTATTCCTATTTAAAATTAAATACCTATAAAATAAAAAACACAGCCAATAGGATTGAGCTTGCATTCTATTGGCTTATAGAATGCCAATAGAATGCAAGCTCAATCCTATTGGCTGATTGGATCAGCCAATAGGATTGAAGCTCAATCCTATTGGCTGATTGCATCAGCCAATAGGAATTTTTCACCTTTAATTCTGATTGGCTGATAGAATTCTATCAGCCAATCGGAATTCAAGGAACGCCATCTTGGATGACGTCATTTAAAGAAACATTCATTTGGGAAGAAGACGTCGAAAGAAGAGGATGCTCTGCACCGGATGTCTTGAAGATGGAGCTGCTCCGCGCCGGATGGATGAAGATAGAAGATTCCATCTGGATGAAGACTTCTGTCCGTCTGGGGGACCACTTCTGCCGGCTTGGATAAAGACTTCTCCCGGCTTCGTTGAGGACTTCTTGCCACTTCGTTGAGGACTTCTCCCGGCTTCGTTGAGGATGGATGTCCAGTCTTCAAAACTGTAAGTGGATCTTCGGGGGTTAGTGTTAGGTTTTTTAAGGGTTTATTGGGTGGGTTTTATTTTTAGGTTAGGGTTTGGGCAGCAATAGAACTAAATGCCCTTTTAAGGGCAATGCCCATCCAAATGCCCTTTTCAGGGCAATGGGGAGCTTGGGTTTTTTTTAGTTAGTATTTTATTTGGGGGGTTGGTTGTGTGGGTGGTGAGTTTTACTGTTAGGGGGTTGTTTGTATTTTTTTTTTACAAGTAAAAGAGCTGATTTCTTTGGGGCAATGCCCAGCAATAGGCCCTTTTAAGGGATATTGGTAGTTTAGGTTAGGCTAGGGGTTTTATTTTATTTTGAGGGGGCTTTTTATTTTGATAGGGCTATTAGATTAGGTGTAATTAGTTTAAATATCTGATAATTTGTTTTTTATTTTGTGCAATTTAGTGGGGTTTTTTGTTGTAATTTAGGTAATTGTATTTAATTTATGTAATTTATTTAATTGTAGTGTAAGGTTAGGTGTTAGTGTAAGACAGGTTAGGTTTTATTTTACAGGTAAATTTTTATTTATTTTAGCTAGGAAGCTAGTAAATAGTTAATAACTATTTAATAACTATTCTACCTATTTAAAATAAATACAAACTTTCCTGTAAAATAAAAATAAACCCTAAGATAGCTACAATGTAACTATTAATTATAGTGTAGCTAGCTTAGGGTTTATTTTATAGGTAAGTATTTAGTTTTAAATAGGAATTATTTAGGTAATGATAGCAATTTTTATTTAGATTTATTTTAATTATATTTAAGTTAGGGGGTGTTAGGGTTAGACTTAGGTTTAGGGGCTAATAAATTTAGTATAGTGGCAGCGACGTTGGGGGCGGCAGATTAGGGGTTAATAAATGTAGGTAGGTGGCGGGGATGTTAGGGGTGGCAGATTAAGGGTTAATAATATTTAACTTGTGTTTGCGATGTTTGAGTGCGGTGGTTTAGGGGTTAATATGTTTATTATAGTAGTGGCGACGTTGGGGGCGGCAGATTAGGGGTTAATAAGTGTAGCTGGGTTGCGGCGACATTAGGGGCGGGAGATTAGGGGTTAATAAATATAATGTAGGTGTTGGCGATGTCGGGGCGGCAGATTAGGGGTTAATAAGTGTAAGATTAGGGGTGTTTAGACTCTGGGTTTATGTTAGGGTGTTAGGTGTAAACATAAATTTAATTTCCCCATAGGAATCAATGGGGCTGCGTTATGGAGCTTTACGCTGCTTTATTGCAGGTGTTAGGCTTTTTTTCAGCCGGCTCTCCCCATTGATGTCTATGGGGAAATCGTGCACGAGCACGTACAACCAGCTCACTGCTGACTTAAGCAGCGCTGGTATTGGAGTGCGGTATGGAGCTTAATTTTGCTCGCTGCTCACTTCTTGCCTGATAACGCCGGGTTTATGAAAACCTGTATACCAGCGCTGTAGGGAAGTGAGCGGTGACAATAACGTGCAAGTTAGCACCGCACCCCTCATAATGCAAACCTCATAATCTAGCCGTATATTAATTATGACTATTTCGTCAGTAACCTCCAACGAGTTAATGTATATTTATATGGGTTACAAAATAATTTACTATTGTCTCATCGGTAATCTCCCATATACTTGTATTATTTTTCAATAGTTCTAATCATGTTATATCTTTTTAAACACAGCAAATTATGTTTGTGGAGTAAAGAGGATTCAGTTTGGAAAAATATTTACAGATTTATTAAACATTAAACAAGATACTAACAAACGATATACAACTTAACTATACACAAAACCAACTCTCTGATACAATATGAAATAAAATCTACTATTTTGCTTAGTTTTTAACCCTATGGATATAAATCTAACAGTGAAATCTATTACAAAGTACCAGTGGCGTATTTATGTTTTGTGCTGCCCTAGGCACACAAAATTCTGCTGCCCCCCCCCCCCTAGGGTTTAGGCTTTTTTTCAACCATAATATTTTTTGGTCAGGGTATAATTTGACTTTTGTTTAGAAAATGTTCACCCCAGGACTTGCATGTTGTGTGTGTGTGTATTGCTCAATTATTTATATAAGGGACAGACTAGGTATAATATCCACGTCATGTGTGAATTAGATGCTGCAACACCTGAAAACTGATATCAGAACCACTTGAAAGCAAACAATACATAGAATGTACAAAATAATTCAAACATTCCAAAATGCATAAACTAATAAGGAAGTCTATGCACAAGAACCAAGTGACCGGTCACTGACAATATTAGCACCAATTCCACCAAATAATGAGAGTGCACAGAGAGCTGCAGAATACAGCTGGCATAAAGGACACAGATAAAGTCAGCTACACCCCATCTGAAACCTGGACCCCCCAGAACACACCATGGAGGTGAAGCCAGGACAGATAATAATGGAGATCTAAGATTTCAATCTCTGGTCTAATGCACTGGATAGACTAAGAATAAATTAGGGACAACGATACAGCAATAGAATAAATGAGAGATGAAGCCGAGTACACTACACCTCTACTATCCCTAGGACTCCCTCCCTTATAATAACCAAAGGAGCTATACCTGGGTAGTAAACGTACTTGGGGATCTAAGTGTCTCAGTTCTCTCTAGTTCATGCAAACATATAAGCAATCAATAACTTAGACAGAATGTCCTAGGGATAGTAGGGGTGTAGTGTACTCGGCTTCATCTCTCGTTTATTCTATTGCTGTATCGTTGTCCCTAATTTATGCTTAGTCTATCCTGCACATTAGACCAGAGATTGAAAGCTTAGATCCCTGTTACTATCTGTCCTGGCTACACCTCCATCCATGGTGTGTTCTGGGGGTCCATGTTTCAGATGGGGACAGGCGCAGGCCTCAAGCCTAACGTGTCGTGCGCATACATACACCAGACTAGCTCTTGCGGTTATACCCGGTCCCTCCTGCTTACCTGGTGGCATCAGCCACATTTCTAACAAAGAGGGAAGAGTTGGGTGGACTGGCCACGAATAACTAGACATGACGCTGCAGGAGCCGGACAGCCGTGAATCTCAGACAGGACTATCATTGGTTTCAGTCTGAATCCCATGGAGGTGTAAGAGGGAGGTGCGCCTGGCCTCAGGGAGGCGATGGTGGGTGTGAGATAAGGGCCCGGTAGCCATATTTGGTTTTGGCAAAGCTTGAAACGGTTGTAGCATGCACTTTCCAGTAATTTTTTTTTTTTTTTTAATGACCACATATTCAGTGCAGCCACGGCAAGTGCCGCCCCCCAAAATCTGACGCCCTAGGCACCGGCCTTGTTGGCCTATGCCTTAACAAAGTACAGTGAACCAGCATGGACCAATTATGCAGTATATGTTATTTAATATAATCTTAGCCAATATTATCATTAAAATTATATCCGGATACGTAGCAATCTATAGAAATTAATCAGATTGATTTAAAGGTATGGCTATAGCCAGTAAACAATTTAAATAAAATAAAATAAAACTTTTACGATGCCTCAACAGTCTCAGCCTTAAAGAATGCAATACCACTAAAATTAAATATATTTAATTATAATACCCGGGGCTTTCCTTACAATATGCTGAATTAAATTAACACTATCTATAACAGGATTTCTTGTATTGTTAGGTGAATTAGATACCTAGGCAATATAAGGCCAGACTAGGGGGTAAGTACATATAAAAAATTGCCTATAACCAGCTAATTCGAATCTTAATATAAGACCTTTAAATACAATAACTACTAACTTATAATTAAATAATTTTTATACTTCCCCAAATGTTTGCTCCTCCAGGCCCTGGGTTATAAAAAATCACTCTGTTTCCTCTGCATCCAGTCCCCCAAAATCTCTTAATCCAAAAGAAAAATAGGCCAAAAATTTCCAAGGATATCCAAAAATATGAGATGGGTGACCAGGATTCAAAATTCTGTTCAAAGGAAAAACAGACAGCACTTCGCCCTGACTCTCATGCAACCCAGTGTCCCTTGTGAGCACTCTGTGACTCAATTTATCTTGAACTACAACTCCGCCCCAATCTCCAACAGCCATTCACTGAGGTGTTATGATCTGTACCCTGTGATTGGATGAATACTAATTAACTTTTTTGGACAATGCAGCTAATGGTAAGCATAGATGGCTGTAGTTTTACTAACTGACCACAAGATGAATGGTGCTATAAAAGTGAATTTATGTAACTTTCTCATATTTATTAATTCTTGAGATTCATTATTTATTTCTTTAATATATCATATATGTTTTTCATGTGTGTAACCAATGTATTTCTTAGCCTGTTAGATTGTATAATTTGTGCAGGCAATCAGTATATAACTTCATATACAATACATAAACATAAACGTGTACACAGGCCAATTTTTTTAAGTACAGCGGTTCCAACCCTTGCTCCCTCTCTCTCCCCCCTCTCTTTTGCGCTCTCTCTTCCCCGCTCTTCTTCTGCTCTCTCCCCCCTCTTTTGCTCTCTCTCTCCCCCTCGTTTGCTCTCTTTCCCCTATTTTGCTCTGTCTCCCCCTGTTTTGCTCTCTCTCCCCTATTTTGCTCTCTTTCCCCCCTCTTTTGCGCTCTCTCCCCCCTCTCTTTAGTGCTCTCTCCCCCTCCCTTTTGCGCTCCCCCTCTCTTTTGCGCTCTCTCCCCCTCTCTTTTGCGCTCTTTCCCCTCTCTTTTTCTCTCTGTCTCTCCCCTCTTTTGCTCTCTATCCCCCCTCTCTTTGGCTCTCTCTCCCCCCTCTTTTGTGCTCTCTCCCCCCTCTTTTGTGCTCTCTCCCCCTCTCTTTTGCTCTCTCTCCCTCCTCTTTTGCACTCTCTCCCCCCTCTTTTGCGCTCTCCCCCTCTCTTTTGTGCTCTCTCCCCCTCTCTTTTGCTCTCTCTCCCCCTCTTTTGCGCTCTCTCCCCCTCTTTTGCGCTCTCCCCCCCTCTCTTTTGCGCTCTCCTCCCCTCTCTTTTGCTCTCTCTCTCCCCCTCTTTTGCTCTCTCTCCCCCCTCTCTTTAGCGCTCTCTCCCCCCTCTCTTTAGTGCTCTCTCCCCCTCTCTTTTGCGCTCTCTCCCCCTTCTCTTTTGCGCTCTCTCTCCCCCTCTCTTTTGAGCTCTCTGTCTCCCCCTCTTTGATGCTCTCTCTCTCCCCCCTCTTTTTTGAGCTCTCTCCCCCCTCTCTTTTGTGCTCTCTCCCCCCTCTCTTTTGCACTCTCTCCCCCTCTTTTGTGCTCTCCACCCCTCTCTTTTGCTCTCTCTCCCCCCTCTTTTGTGCTCTCTCCCCCTCTCTTTTTCTCTCTCTCCCCCCTCTTTTGCGCTCTCTCCCCCTCTCTTTTGCTCTCTCTCCCTCTCTTTTGCGCTCTCTCCCCCCTCTTTTGCGCTCCCCCCCCCTCTTTTGGCTTAGTGATTGCTATTGGACACAGAATTTTAACCATTTTGTGCTACCAACAATCAATTTCACCCGCTGGAGTCTATTAAATTGTTTACAGATAGTCTCTTTTTGGTCATTTTGAATACATGCTTTTACCTGTTCAAACCTCTGCCTGTACTAAAAATGTTAACATTGCAGTATTTGCTTTCAAAAAGTTATGTAAACATGAGGTATAAACCAAAATTAATCTTCCATTGGGGAGGGGGGGAGGGATAAAAAGACTAGCCCACATAAAAGGATGTTTCTGCACAGACTTGGAATACAAAGAAGTATTATCAGTTGCTTGATTGAGTAAATTGTCTGCTTTGCAATGTCCAGAGACTTACAACATGTGCAAAAAATGTGAGTTTATGATCTGGTTGTGTAAACTGCTGATTACGTCACTGAAATTAAGTAGCTGTTAATTGTCTGTAATTTGTCTAATTGATCTGTTGTCTACTAATCTGCTACTTTATCTTATCTTTTAACAACTAAATTATCATGTAATAAATTATTATATTGCACCTTAAGTGACAGTGTACTCAGAGAATTGACAGATAAGAGTTCATTTTTCATAGTATTTAAAGCTCATTCTAAAACACCCTTTACAAAAGACTGGTCTCTCTCTCTCTGCCACCCCACTGGGAGGTTAATTTGTTTTTAAGGTCTTTTTGTTTACGTAGCTTTTCTGTAGCCATTAAATTGGTGGAGATTTCAACAGGAAAGACAGCTATTTCATGTGACGAAATAAAGGTGAAAAATATTTTCATACACAATTTAAACAGGTAATATAGATAATTGGAAACACATTAAATTGACAGTAAACGCATTGATGTTTTTTTTTAATATAAAATGTTCGGCTAACCCTGCTACATACACTTCCCTAACTTGCTTTAACTGATAACAACTGCAAGTGAATGCATTTTATGCTAACATTATGACTGTGGTAAGCCTTGTCTGCTTCCTCAAATAGTGGGTGTAGTTTGGCTAGTCAAAAACAATTGAAGTAAAAAAATTAATTTTTTTAAAACATTTAGACTTAGGTGACTTACTGTCCCTTTAAAGGGGAGAAACTTTTATAGAACTCCATCCTTCTAAATACGATTACCAGATTACAAGTGGCGTGTTAACAGTTATGTGCAAGCTATAAGGGGATAATTACGGCTGTTTGCATGTGTCAGGTTTTTTGCTCGTATTACAAGTTGAAAGTAAATGTGATCGCTTGAGCTTAATTCAAGATTTACGCTAGAATGATCACCATAAAAAGTGTCACAAAACACATCAAAAATACATTACACTCACGATAACACCATCTAATAAAAATTATTTGAAAAAAAATACACAAAAATGTTATAAAGGAAATGAGGTCTCAGGTATTAGAAAAAAAAAGCAGGCAAAGTGCTTTAACATAGAGATACAGTACATACATATACATGTCTAAAGATGTGTATGTATTTATGTGTACATATGTATTTATATATATATTGCGGGTAAAGTCTGAAATTCAGTAAGCCTAGCATTACTTGGGTAAAGCCGACATTAACCAACCAGCTGTGGATAAAGCCCAATGTAACATGATAAATCTCCTCAGAATACATCGTCACCCCATTAAACATATACGATGCACTGTAATTCACATGTCTTCACTAACTTTTTTGCCTCTGCCTGGGGGGTTCAAGGGGGGCGAAGCCCCAAATGTAAACCCTATTCCTCAAGGTTCACTTGGGGTGGATGCCCCAGGATCGGCAGGGAGCCTTCCTTCAACTCCCTAGGCAGAGGCAAAAAAAAATTGTAGACGGGAGAGGGGGCGGAGCTAGCCTGCAAAGAAAACAGTCACAGCATGGCAGAGCTCCACATCTAAAATTTAGCAAAAGTGGTTTAAAGTCTGAAAAATTGCTCCATCCAGCTTTAAGTAGCTCTTACACTACTACTACAACCCAGCTGACTTCTCAGGGCAAACAAAATTTGATCCCCTACACCAGTAACCGCCAGCCAGCAACATGGGTAGCTCCAGAGAGAGCAGAAGACCCGGCTCGGCTCCGGTACTGACTTTAACACACAGCGGGAGATGACTTCAGAGCCAAAAGAGCACTTTCACATCAGCTAGTACAGCCCGGAGGGCATCGGTCCTGCCGTGACTACAATTTCCTTATGGCCAGAAAAGCCACCATTTTAGGCCTAGTGCTAGCTATAGCGCGCATCTAGAGAAGAGAGTCACCGGGGACTACCGAGATTTTCCTCACGACTCCGAAGTCCCGGTAAAACATAGTCTCACCCCACAAATCTTGTGACATTAATAGCAGGCAACTATTCAGACCAGCACCCTCACCTCCACTTACCCTGACCTAACAGAGGGCAATGGCTCCCAGCTGAACTCAGGCGCACTTTACTTCAACCTGAGGAGTAACACCTAATCTAAACTATACAAATAGCTATGAAGGCCCCATAGCTGCACAACTTTCCACCTACTGCTGTCTAGTCCACTACAGTAACGAGGAACCTACCATCTCTTAAGGGACAACAACTCTGTCCAAAGAGACTCCAAAGCTGCTTCGTTTAATATCATATAGGGCCTGGGCAGTGATACAAGCCATACCTGACAGTATGTACCGCATAAAGCCCTATTGGACAGCAAGCCTCAGCCAGAACAGGGAGTAAGCTACAAAGAAAATGCATTAACAAACCTCCTACACAGCAGGCCTAACAATTTACCACATAACTCACTTGTTCAGAAATCTAACTCCTGGCGCAGATAGACTTATCTCAACAAATTCACGCAAACCTGTCGGCCGAAATTAGGGGCCTATTGGACATCTAATCTACACAACTCTAACAGTGGGTTTAATCACCCAGATTACTTGCTTAGCATCATTAAATATTCATCACATAAAATAATGGGCTAATCTCCATGGTCCACGCCTGAGCAAAGCACTGAGTATCATGCACATGATAGAAAAGGACATTTATTCATCCTCACAAAAGTGTAACAAAGTTTATCACTTACAGTACTAGGACCAAGTCTATCTAAATGGTCACAACCTTAAAATAATGGCTTAAGCCCTTAAAAAAAACTGAAGGGCTGCCCCATTCCTAGGAGGACAGTGAGGGACCACTTCTTACACTCTCAATCCTCCATAGGAGGTAGATCAGAAGACAAACTCTCAGATTGCCCCCCAGAGATGGACCCTGAACAGCTACAACTTACCTCTGCTATTCCTTCGAACATTATGGAAATGACAGGTGCAAATAACAACCTTGTAGATACCTTTAAAGCGGTCTTAGCCACCCACCATGACTCTCTCTGCAAGCATTTTGATAAATTCTGCTCTGACCTAAAAAGAGACATTGCCTCCACAGGACATACTGGAGCGAAAACAAGAGGATCTCAAAGTGGACCATTCTAACTTGGTCTCCTACTCACAATCCTTGTCTGAAACAAAACTTGCCAACCTGGAGGATCACTCCAGGTGCAATAACATCAGGCTAAGAGGTTTTCCAGAAACAGTCTTACAGAAGGATCTGCAAACTTATCTCCAGGACCTTTCTACTACAGCACTGTACCCTGTAAAAGAACCAGAGTCCCTTGTGGACAGAGTTCACAGAGCGAATAGACCAAGATCTCTTGCAGATGATAAATCAAGAGATATTGTGGCCAGACTACATTTTTTCACATTCCGAGAAAGACTGCTGAGGGCTATTAACTCAGGGGCTCTTCGTTCCAGCAAATTTGACTCTGTACAAGTCTTCCCTGATCTTTCCCTACACACTCTCCAACTCCGGAAAGTGATATCTTTATTTTTTAATAAATTTATTGCACTAGGCAGTATTTTCGTGCTGAAAGTGGCGGTTGAGGGCTGTTAGAAAAAAAACTGCACTGAAAAGTGCCTTTACATGGCAGTCAATAGGAAATGTGAAAAAGTGCACAATTTTAGTCTGAAAATACCTATAACTTTAAAAAATAGTGGATGATTAAAATAATACAATAGAGGGGTATGCCCTAGAGAGGTTCCGGTGGAGGAGGAGCTAGACAGGTGTTGCTCAGCTTGCACCTCCAGTCCCACAGCTGCTGGCGGAGAAACCCCTTGCACCTTGCCTCAACCCTTGAGGCTGCTTTTTTGGACAGACAATAATACCGCCTCTGGAACCCTTACCAGTGGTCTGCCATCCCAATGGGTATATTTGTTATCACCTGCTCGGACTTATCTCAAACGTGCCTATAGGTTAACTGACCTAAATAAAGTGAGGGTTAAGATACGTGCTTTCCCGGTCCACAAGACACTTTCCCTACTGCCCCCGAGGTGACTTGCTTTCTAGATTGGCTCCCCTGCCCCGGGTCTGCCTCCCGCTCCCCCAGCTTAGACACTCTCAAGCGTCAAATCTATTAGGACCTTCCACAACCTCACCTGCCGCACCGTCCGGGAGTGATGTTTCCCCGGTTAGCTGGTTCCGTTGTTCGGTGGCTGCCCCGCCTCCTCCCCCACCGGTGCTGCGTGGGAGGGAGACGGGTTTGGACCTGGTTTGTTGGCTGACTGCTGGAGGCCCTTCCTTTACCGCTGTAAGCTCCCAGTGTAGCGCTGTTCTCTCCCCTCCCACCGTTGCTGCGTGAGGGGAGTTGCACTCTGATTGACACACAGCGCTGTGGAACAGGAGCTCCTGAAGAGGTTGCCTCTGTGATTGATTCCCCCCGGCGGGGATCCGGTCCAAGACGGCGGGAGCAGCGGGCGGCCAGACTACGGGAGTAGGGGTGAGTCCTTCCATATCATTTGGTGTTTTAAATCTGTACTCAGCAAAGGGGAAAAGTAGAGACTTGAACCTCTGAGCGGGAGACTAACGCTGGGAACTTTAGGTCTGAAGGATTGGTAACCGCCGCCCTGGAGCCCCATTGCTAGACTCACTCAGGAGGGGTAGAACTCAATACTGCTATCCACCAGGGGACTTTAGAGAAAAATAAGAGTGTATTTTTTCTTGATTAATTTTATAACATAACTGAAAAAGTGCTAACAGCGTTGAAAAAGTGTTTTTGTACTACTAAAGGATCTTGTGTTAGTACAAATCCTCTTTTAGAGACCGGGGCTGGGATTCTAGCAATTGAGCAACCCTCTTCCAGGAAAAGGAGAAGGGGGAGAGAGAAAAAGGAAAATAACAACAAGAACGTTATTTTTTGTTTATATTGGATTCTCAGTTGTTACACTGTTTTTTGAGATCTCTTTTTCCTCACTGCTGGCTTTTACAATTTCTCCCACAATATGTCTATGTAAAAGATCCCTGTATGCATCTCTGGTCCTAAAAAGTGCTAATAAGCCCTGAAGTCCTAATACTAACAGCAAAAGCATTGAATGGGCCAAGCACATTTAAGCAGTGGATTTACAAGTTACAGCACCCTCTCCTAGGACTTTTGCCCTGGACTATTATGGTTAACATTGTCTCTATTGTTGTAATATTCACAGATCTGCTAATAACCATTTATTTACATAGTTGCAGATTTGTTGTAATGACACCTGGCATACTGAGCCTAATGTCTTAGGTTCTTTGACTTTACACAAGAAATTGTTGCAGATTTACTCCCCTTTTTCTTTTTTGGGCTATAACAGCTATTTACCACGGACTCCCAAGGTTTATTACTGGAATTGATATGTAAAGGGTCTGGTGGATTTAGCCTTGGATGTATATATTATAATTTCCCACACCAAGATTTTTATTGCTTGGATGGTTTAATGCCACAAACTCTTTCTTCTGGGCTTAAGGAGAAGAGTGAATGCTGAAAACCATTACCATATTCTATGAGACATTAGATCCTAGACTCTCCTACGTTCCCAAGGACCTGGGCTTAATTACAAAAATTTAAACATAAAAATTCAGAATATATGTTTAAAAGTGAATTTGGGCATATTTTCAGATATTTAGTAGTGATCTACAACTAACCTTGATGGTTTTTTTTTTTTGGTTCTTTTCGTACTTATACCTTACTTGGCAGTTAGAATAATATAGAAGAAGTTATTAAAGTCATCTTAGGGGAATATAAGTGGATGTAGCCATCACTGCGAACACTCAACTAGTCTCAGGAAGCTACATACAGCCCCTCTTTTGTCTGACATATATTTCCCTAAATAAGTAAACTTATTTTTAGTTTAAATCACAGACACAATTGCTCAAAAACCAAGATATCTGTTAAAGTAACCTATTATTAACCTGGGTAAAACTCAGAGGTATCAATCTGTCTCCCTTTTACTGTCAGCAAAATTGTAAAAATCTTGACGCATCTTTGTATTTTACTCCCTTTTTCCTTGTACCTATTGTGCCTGTGGTCAAATTTGAAAATCTGAAGCTAAGCTGTTTGCTTTAGAAACATAGTCTGCTATAACTAAAAAAATTTATTATTCTGTTATTACCTATAAAAATAGAATCATGGGATACACTACTATGTAGGTTTATTAGGTTTCAAAATTAATATCCCATAAAAAGAAAAGAAGTAGATTTCATTTTTTATTGACTCTTCTTTCTTACACACCAGAGAAAGGCGTATCCTTTGAAGCACTTACCCTAAAAGGCTGAAACCTCTAAAGAAATATCATGAGGTATACTATAAGTGTATAGTACACATCTGAGACTCTGAAGGATAGGTATTTAAAAATTGTTTGGTCACTTTTTTCTCTCGAAAGAATAACTACCTGCCCTGGTAAAAACTAGGACTACTAGCTAATTCTAATAGAGGATTAATAATATAGTAAATCTAAATACTGGTAGAAGCGAGGCTTGGACCTAGGAGATTTGGAGAGGAACAACCCCATGTTGCTGCAATAAATTTTTGCCATTTTCACTATATTTTTTTTTTCCCTTTTGTCTCACATAACCTATAGCTTAACCAATTGTATTACTCAGTACAATTTATAATTCTAACGGGCCTTGAGCTCCTTGCAGTTCCGGGCTCTTGGAGCCCCTAGACACCCCCTTTACTCCACTTTCCCTTCACTGGCACAACCTCCCCTCCCCTTACAACTAAATGAATCACTCACATTCCACTCCCCCTCCCCCCTTTTTTTTCTTTCTTTTTTTTTTTTTCCCCTCTCCAACTTGTGCAGCACCTTAATTCACTCACATCCACGCGGTACATGGATAAATTCCTTTCTAACTCCCCTAAAATTCCTTCCCCAAATATGGCAGGAAGGCACAGAGATAAGAAACTTAAAAATACGCTGGACCCACTTACTGAACAAATAAATCCCATTAATGTGACAGCAATACCAGAAAATCCTAATATGCAGACACTAGTGACCAATATTTCGGAGGCACTTGCTCCTAAATTTGAATCACTTAAAACTGAAATTAAGCAGGACATCTCCTCTTTAACTCATGAGGTGAGGCAGTTCTCGAGCAGACTGCAAGAAGTAGAGCAGAGGGTCTCGGATCTAGAAGATCAAGCTACTACACATAGTACCAAAATTGAGACCTCAACTAAAAGACTACAAAAAATGTTGGACAGGGTAGAGGACCTTGAAAACCGTTCTAGACGGAATAATCTAAGAATAATTGGCCTTCCTGAAAGTAAGAAATTTGAAAATCTTGATACCTTTATAATTGACACTCTCACTAAAGCTCTAAAAATCCCTTCTACTCATCCATCGATTATAGTCGAAAGAGTCCACAGAATAGGCTCTCCACGCCTGCACAGTAATAATACCAGTAGACCTCGACCTATAATCGTAAGATTTCTTAATTATAAAGATAAAGATCTTTTACTGCAATATTTTCACAAGAACCAACCAATTATGATAGAGGATAATAGAATTATGATCTTTCAGGACATTTCGGCAGACACAGCCTTAAAGAGATGGGAGCTGGCCCCGATTTGCTCCAAATTCATACAACAAGGATATAGGGCGGCTCTGATATACCCCTCAAAATTGAAAGTGGTAATAAAGGGGACAACACATATTATTGAAGATGTCCAAGTAGCTGAAAATCTTTTTAAGCGGATGGATTGCCCAATGAATTCTATTAAATCCTATCATCAGAGATTGTCTCTTATTTAGCTAATTTATATAATGATATATTCATTCACCACAATCAGCCTACGCCTTCTTTTGCGTCTTCACTCACCACTTTGATCTTAAAAGAGGGGAAGGATCCTACATGCAAAGAGTCCTACAGACCAATTGCATTGTTAAACTAAGATTATAAAATCCTATCCTCCATCTTAGCAACAAGGCTTCAGCCCATTTTATCTATAGTAATCCATCCGGACCAAGCTGGATTTCTTAATAATCGCAATTCATCAGCAAAGATTAGGGAGCTACTTGTCACTATGGAATATACTCAGGAAAAGTCTGTACAGGGGGCGGGGGGGGGGGGGGAAGACCTCCCAGAATTGGCCATTCTGTCAATTGACTCGGAAAAAGCTTTTGATTTAGTAATCCATAAACACTTAATCTTCTCTTTAGCAAGGTTTGGGATTGAAGGTAATTTCCCTAAATTTGTGGAGAATCTATATAATCATTCTTCCACAAGCTTGATTTTTAATAATGACATCTCCCCCCCAATTGCATTAAAGAGGGGTACTTGGCAGGGCTGTCCTCTTTCTCCCCTTCTTTTTGATTTAGCCATAGAACCTTTAGCAATTAGGATCAGGAGCTCATTGGAGGGTATAAAAATCAGAAACCATGTAATGAAAGTCGGATTATATGCGGATGACTTACTTATATATTTATCTAATACAGCACAAAACATCCCAAAGCTCCTGCAGATCACTGACCATTTTGGGGTATTCTCGGGTATTCCCGGGTTATAAAGTAAATGCTACAAAATCCGAACTAATTTGGCTCAGGAAAAATGCGACTAGCAAGACAGATTTACCTTTCAGAGTGGTGTCGGACTCAATGAAATACTTAGGAATTAAAATACCAATTAATTTAAAAGATCTCTATAAGGCGAATATAACCCCAATGTTAGGATATATTAAAGAAAGGCTTAGGGCCTGGCAAAACCTACCACTTTCAATAACTGGCCGAACAGCCCTATTTAAAATGGTACTCCTCCCCAAGTTGCTATACATTTTACAAAATGTCCCACTGATCTTATTTGAGAAAGATATACGGTCAATGAATTCATCAATTGGGCAATTTATATGGCAGGGGAAAAAATCTAAGATAGCTCTTTCTAAATTAACAACGCCAAGAGAATTGGGAGGATTGACTTTGCCAAATTTAAGATATTATAATCTCTGCTTTTTAGCCTGCATATTAGCAGATTGGTTTTATACTAAGAACTATGTTCTAAACAATGATCTTGAACTTAATGTCTGTGAACCGTACTCTCTAATAGCCCTGGCGCACATGGATCTCAGAGATCTCCCAACAAGTATAAAGGAACTTAAATTCATTTTGAACCCGCTTAAAGCATGGTTTAAATTATCCAAATCTCTTTCAATATGCCCTATGGTATCAAAATACCTCCCATTAATCAGAAACCCGAATTTTCAACCAGGGTTGGACTCAGTTGTTTTTAACAGATGGCACAACAATGGGTTGGATAGAGTTATTCACTTAATTAACCAGGAAAGAAAATGTGTTAAATCTTTTGAGGAGCTGTGGATTGAATTCAATTTGTCAAACAAAGATTTTTACGCATACTTACAGATAAATCACTATATTGCAGATCTCACTCATAAGTTTGGGTGGAACTGGACTTTGGGTAGCTTAGAAACCTGGTTAACAATAACTAAGAATTCTTCCATGTCCATATACATTGAGCCTTAATAGGGCCACCCCAATGTTGGAAAAATTGGCCCTGTCCTGGAATAGTTTAATTCCACATAGCAATATCGATTCTGAAATCATTCAACTTTCAGTGAACAAAGTAATAAAAATGACACTCTCTTCTAACTGGCGAGATGCTCACTTGAAACTTTTACACAGGGCATACTTCACCCCGGAAAAAGGCCTCAGAGTCCGAAATCCTGAGTTTAACAAATGCCCTAAATGTTCTTTTTTAGCCGCGGATTTAATTCATATGTTTTGGCAGTGCCCTAGACTGAGAAATTTATGGAGCAAGTTGGAATATTGGCTTAAGAATAAACTTAAAATTGAGCGAACAGTTCTTTCACTGTTCCAGATCATATTTTGTCTAAAACCTGAAGATGGGCAACAGCCTAATGAGAAGTTAGTTAACCTATCTATCTTAGCTACCAGGTATCTGGTATGCAAGAAATGGAAACTGAGGTCGGTACCAACTATTGCTGAAATTAGGGATCATTTAAAGAAACAATGCGTCTTAGAACAGAAAAATACCAATATAGATAAGGAACTTGATGTAAAGAAATTTTTTGATAAATGGGCGCCATTCATTAAGATTTTCCCTGAGAGAGAAATCGATTATTTGATTTCCCCTTTTAAGAATTCGGAGATAATACTATTGGGTATCTGGTGACTTAGAGGTACTTTGAGAGAACCGGGATTTTCCCTCACTCCCCATCTTTCCCTTTATTTCCTTATCGTTCCTTTCTCCCTTGGAAAAAATTTTCTTTTTCCCTTTTTTTTTTTTTTTTTTCTTTTTCTCTCTTCTTTTTTTCTTCTTTTCTCTTTTTTTTTTTTTTTTAAATATAAATAAAATACTCCAACAATGAGTAAAGAAAGGATAGACAGATGGTTTAGGTTCAGCCGAGTAGGTATATGACGGGTAATATGCAATTTTTGGTTTTGACTGTTAATGGTTCTTCTTCCCTTGATTTTTTGTCTACGAATTATAATATTGTGATCCTTTGTTTTCATGGAACCTGTACTCATTGCTGGTAATAAAATAAATGATAAAAAAATAAAAAAAATAACACAATAGAATTGGGGTAGCGCTAAAAAGACTTAGGCCTAGATTTAGAGTTTGGCGGTAGCCGTGAAAACCAGCGTTAGAGGCTCCTAACGCTGGTTTTAGGCTACCGCCGGTATTTGGAGTCAGTCAGGAAAGGGTCTAACGCTCACTTTCCAGCCGCGACTTTTCCATACCGCAGATCCCCTTACGTCAATTGCGTATCCTATCTTTTCAATGGGATCTTTCTAACTCCGGTATTTAGAGTCGTGTCTGAAGTGAGCGTTAGAATTCTAACGACAAAACTACAGCCGCAGAAAAAAGTCAGTAGTTAAGAGCTTTCTGGGCTAACGCCGGTTCATAAAGCTCTTAACTACTGTGCTCTAAAGTACACTAACACCCATAAACTACCTATGTACCCCTAAACCGAGGTCCCCCCACATCGCCGACACTCAATTACATTTTTTTAACCCCTAATCTGCCGACCGCCACCTACGTTATACTTATGTACCCCTAATCTGCTGCCCCTAACACCGCCGACCCCTATATTATATTTATTAACCCCAAATCTGCCCCCCACAACGTCGCCTCCACCTGCCTACACTTATTAACCCCTAATCTGCCGAGCGGACCGCACTGCTATTATAATAAAGTTATTAACCCCTAATCCGCCTCACTAACCCTATAATAAATAGTATTAACCCCTAATCTGCCCTCCCTAACATCGCCGACACCTAACTTCAAACATTAACCCCTAATCTGCCGACTGGAGCTCACCGCTATTCTAATAAATGTATTAACCCCTAAAGCTAAGTCTAACACTAACACTAACACCCCCCTAAGTTAAATATAATTTAAATCTAACGAAACTAATTAACTCTTATTAAATAAATTATTCCTATTTAAAGCTAAATACTTACCTGTAAAATAAATCCTAATATAGCTACAATATAAATTATATTATATATATATATTCTAAATTACTAAAGTTCAAAGCTCTTTTACCTTACCAGCCCTGAACAGGGCCCTTTGCGGGGCATGCCCCAAAGAATTCAGCTCTTTTGCCTGTAAAAAAAACACATACAATACCCCCCCCAACATTACAACCCACCACCCACATACCCCTAATCTAACCCAAACCCCCCTTAAATAAACCTAACACTAAGCCCCTGAAGATCTTCCTACCTTATCTTCACCATACCAGGTTCACCAATCGATCCAGAAGAGCTCCTCCGATGTCTTGATCCAAGCCCAAGCGGGGGGCTGAATGAAGACTACCGACGAATGAAGGCTCCTTTAAGGGACGTCATCGGAACAGCCAATAGAATGCGAGCTCAATCTGATTGGCTGATCGGATCAGCCAATCGGATTGAACTTGATTCTGATTGGCTGATTCCATCAGACAAACAGAATTTTCCTACCTTAATTCCGATTGGCTGATAGAATCCTATCAGCCAATCGGAATTCGAGGGACGCCATCTTGGATGACGTCCCTTAAAGGAGCCTTCATTCGTCGGTAGTCCGTCGGGCCAGCAGGATGTTCCGCGTCGGAGGTCTGCAAGATGAACATGGATCCGGAAGAAAGAAGATTGAAGATGCCGTTGATAGAAGACTTCAGCCGGATCATGGACCTTTTCAGCTCCCGCTTGGATGAAGACTTCAGCCGGATCATGGACATCTTCAGCCCCCCGCTTGGGCTTGGATCAAGACATCGGAGGAGCTCTTCTGGATCGATCGGTGAACCTGGTATGGTGAAGATAAGGTAGGAAGATCTTCAGGGGCTTAGTGTTAGGTTTATTTAAGGGGGGTTTGGGTTAGATTAGGAGTATGTGGGTGGTGGGTTGTAATGTTGGGGGGGGTATTGTATGTGTTTTTTTTACAGGCAAAAGAGCTGAATTCTTTGGGGCATGCCCCGCAAAGGGCCCTTTTCAGGGCTGGTAAGGTAAAAGAGCTTTGAACTTTAGTAATTTAGAATAGGGTAGGGCATTTTTTTATTTTGGCAGGCTTTGTTATTTTATTAGGGGGCTTAGAGTAGGTGTAATTAGTTTAAAATTGTTGTAATATTTTTCTGATGTTTGTAAATATTTTTTTATTTTTTGTAACTTAGTTCTTTTTTATTTTTTGTACTTTAGTTAGTTTATTTCATTGTATTTATTTGTAGATATTGTATTTAATTAATTTATTGATAGTGTAGTGTTAGGTTTAATTGTAGGTATTTGTAGGTATTTTATTTAATTAATTTATTGATAGTGTAGAGTTAGGTTTAATTGTAACTTAGGTTAGGATTTATTTTACAGGTAATTTTGTAATTATTTCAACTATTTTAGCTATTAAATAGTTCTTAACTATTTAATAGCTATTGTACCTGGTTAAAATAAATACAAAGTTACCTGTAAAATAAATATAAATCCTAAAATAGCTATAATATAAATATAATTTATATTGTAGCTATATTAGGATTTATTTTACAGGTAAGTATTTAGCTTTAAATAGGAATATTATTATATTATTAGAATAGCGGTGAGCTCCAGTTGGCAGATTAGGGGTTAATGTTTGAAGTTAGGTGTCGGCGATGTTAGGGAGGGCAGATTAGGGGTTAATACTATTTATTATAGGGTTAGTGAGGTGGATTAGGGGTTAATAACTTTATTATAATAGCGGTGCGGTCCGCTCGGCAGATTAGGGGTTAATAAGTGTAGGCAGGTGGAGGCGACGTTGTGGGGGGCAGATTAGGGGTTAATAAATATAATATAGGGGTCGGCGATGTTAGGGCAGCAGATTAGGGGTACATAGGGATAATGTAGGTGGCGGGGGTGTACGGAGCGGCAAATTAGGGGTTAAAAATAATATGCAGGGGTCAGCGATAGCGGGGGCGGCAGATTAGGGGTTAATAAGTGTAAGGTTAGGGGTGTTTAGACTTGGGGTACATGTTAGAGTGTTAGGTGCAGACGTAGGAAGTGTTTCCCCATAGGAAACAATGGGGCTGCGTTAGGAGCTGAACGCGGCTTTTTTGCAGGTGTTAAATTTTTTTTCAGCTCAAACAGCCCCATTGTTTTCTATGGGGGAATCGTGCATGAGCACGTTTTTGAAGCTGGCCGCGTCCGAAAGCAACTCTGGTATCGAGAGTTGAAGTTGCGTTAAATATGCTCTACGCTCCTTTTTTGGAGCCTAAAGCAGCCATTCTGTGAACTCTCAATACCAGAGGTATTTAAAAGGTGCGGCCAGAAAAAAGCCAGCGTTAGCTACGCGGGTCGTTACCGACAAAACTCTAAATCTAGGCCTAAGATAGCTACAATATAACTAATAGTTACATTGTAGCTATCTTAGGGTTTTTTTTTTTATTTTACAGGCAACTTTGTATTTATTTTAACTAGGTAGAATAGTTATTAAATAGTTATTAACTATTTAATAACTTCCTAGTTAAAATAAAGACAAATTTACCTGTAAAATAAAAATAAACCCTAAGATAGCTACAATGTAAATATTAGTTATATTGTAGCTATCTTAGGGTTTATTTTATAGGTAAGTATTTAGTTATAAATAGGAATTATTTAGTTAATTGTATTAATTTTATTTAGATTTATTTAAATTAAGTTACAATTACACCTAACTCTACACTATAATTAAATTAATGACCTAAACTAAATACAATTAATTACAATTTAAAAAAATTATCTAAAGTATGAAAAAAACACTAAATTACAGAAAATAATAAAATAATTACAAGATTTTTAAACTAATTACACCTACTCTAACCCCCCTAACAAAATAAAAAAGCCCCCCAAAATAAAAAAAGCCCTACCCTACACTAAATTACAAATAGCCCTTAAAAGGGCTTTTTCTGGGGCATTACCCCAAAGTAATGAGCTCTTTTACCTGTAAAAAAAAATTACAAATACCCCTCAACATTAAAACCCACCACCCACACAACCAACCCTACTCTAAAACACACCCAATCCCCCCTTAAAAAAACCTAACACTAACCACTTGAAGATCACCCTACCGTGAGACGTCTTCACCCAACCGGGCAGAAGTGGTCCTCCAGGCGGGCAGAAGTCTTCATCCAAGCCGGGCAGAAAAGGTCCTCCAGACGGGCAGAAAGTCTTCATCCAGACTGCATCTTTAATCTTCAGCCATCCGGGGCAGAGCGGCTCCATCTTCAAGAAATCCAACGCGGAGCATCCTTCTCGGCCGACGACTAAAGACGAATGAAGGTTCCTTTAAGTGACGTTATCCAAGATCGCGTTCCTTCAATTCCGATTGGCTGTTAGAATTCTATCAGCCAATCAGAATTAAGGTAGGAAAAATCCTATTGGCTGATGCAATCAGCCAATAGGATTGAAGTTCAATCCTATTGGCTGATCCAATCAGCCAATAGGATGCAAGCTCAATCCTATTGGCTGATTGGATCAGCCAATAGGATTGAACTTCAATCCTATTGGCTGATTGCATCAGCCAATAGGATTTTTCCTACCTTATTTCCGATTGGCTGATAGAATTCTATCAGCCAATCTGAACTGAAGGGACGTCATCTTGGATGACGTCACTTAAAGGAACCTTCATTCGTCTTTAGTCATCGGCAGAGAAGGATGCTCCGCGTCAGATGTCTTGACGATGGAGCCGCTCCGCACCGGATGGATGAAGACAGAAGATGCCATCTGGATGAAGACTTCTGCCCGTCTGGAGGACCTCTTCTGCCCGGCTTGGATGAAGACTTCTGCCCGTCTGGAGGACCATTTCTGCCCGGTTGGGTGAAGACGTCTCACGGTAGGGTGATCTTCAAGGGGTTACTGTTAGGTTTTTTAAGGGGGGATTGGGTGGGTTTTAGAGTAGGGTTGGTTGTGTGGGTGGTGGGTTTTAATGTTGGGGGGGTATTTGCAAAAAAATTTTTGCAGGTAAAAGAGCTGATTACTTTGGGGCAATGCCCCGCAAATGGCCCTTTTAAGGGCTATTTGTAATTTAGTGTAGGGTATGGCTTTTTTTTATTTTGGGGGGACTTTTTCATTTTGTTAGGGGGATTAGAGTAGGTGTAATTATTTTTAAAATCTTGTAATTATTTCATTATTTTCTGTAATTTAGTGGGGGGGGGGGTTTCCATACTTTAGATACATTTTTTAAATTGTAATTAATTGTATTTAGTTTAGGTCATTTATTTAATTATAGTGTAGTGTTAGGTGTAATTGTAACTTAGGTTAGGTTTTATTTTACAGGTAAATTTGTCTTTATTTTAACTAGGTAGTTATTAAATAGTTAATAACTATTTAATAACTATTCTACCTAGTTAAAATAAATACAAACTTGCCTGTAAAATAAAAATAAACCCTAAGATAGCTACAATGTAACTATTAGTTATATTGTAGCTAGCTTAGGGTTAATTTTGTAGGTAAGTATTTAATTTTAAATAGGAATAATTTAGTGAATTGTAGAAATTTTATTTAGATTTATTGTAATTATATTTAAGTTAGGGGGGGTTAGGGTTAGACTTAGATTTAGGGGTTAATGCATTTAATATAGTGGCAGCGACGTTGGGGGCGGCAGATTAGGGGTTAATAAATGTATGTAGGTGTCGGCGATGTTAGGGCAGGCAGATTAGGGGTTAATAATATTTAAATAGTGTTTGCGAGGCAGGAGTGCAGTGAGTTAGGGGTGAATATGTTTATTATAGTGGCGGCGATGTCCGGTTCGGCAAATTAGGGGTTCAAAATTTTATTTTACTGTTTGCGATGTGGGGGGCCCTCGGTTTTGGGGTTAATAGGTAGTTTATGGGTGTTAGTGTACTTTTTACCACTTTAGTTAAGAGTTTTATGTTACGGCGTTGTAGTGTAAAACTCTTAACTACTGACTTTAAAATGCGGTACCAGTCTTGGCAGGAGAGGGTCTACCACTCACTTTTGGTCAGACTCGTAATACCGGCGCTATGCAAGTCCCATTGAAAATATAGGATACGCAATTGACATAAGTGGATTTGCGGTATTTCCGAGTCTGGCAAAAAAAGTGAGCGGTACACCTCTACTTGCAAGACTCGTAATACCAGCGGGCGTTAAAAAGCAGCTTTGGGACCTCTCAACGCTGCTTTTGAACCCTAATGCACCACTCGTAATCTAGCCGAATATTTGACACCGGTGTCGATAAAATAGCTATTGGTTAAAAACATCACAATTATCCAAGAGAATATGTTAAAACACAAATGTGGCTATTACGGTAGTTTAAAGAGCAGTTATTGGGGCCAAATTATCAAGGGCCGAATGGCCCCTGATCCCCGTTTCCACGTGAGCCTTCAGGCTTGCCGGAAACAGCAGTTAAGAAGCAGCGGTCTTAAGACTGCTGCTCCTTAACTGGTCCGTCGCCTCTGAGCGGCGGACAGCAATAAACCGATCAGATACAATCAGGTTGATTGACACTCCCTGGCAGCATTGCACAAACCAGTCTGCCCATTCTCCTCTGACCTCTGACATCAACAAGGCATTTTCGTCCACACAACTGCCGCTCAATGGATATTTTCTCTTTTTTGGACAATTCTCTGTAAACCCTAGAGATGGTTGTGCGTGAAAATCCCAGTTGATCAGCAGTTTTTGAAATACTCAGACCAGCCTGTCTGACACCAACATCCATGCCACCACGTTCAAAGTCACTTAAATCCCCTTTATTACCCATTCTGATGCTCTGTTTGAACTTCAGCAAATCGTATTCACTACATCTAGATGCCTACATTTTTTTGAGTTGCTGACGTGATTGGCTGATTAGCAATTTTTGTAAATAGCAATTTTTGTAAACAAGCAATTGAACAGGTGTAACTAATAAAGTGGCCAGTGAGTGTAGTGCTCCACTTGTATTCAAGCCCATAATATCCAAACTAAGCATCAGACCTTGAAAACACATCCAAGCAGTCGATCAGCAGTTTCATTTAGATGTGTTCTCCTTCTCCACTGGCTACTGTACCTACAATGTGCCAACATATGCTAAATATACAAAGAAGAAATCAATCCATAAATCACTTCCTTTCTCTGAAAAAGCCTTAAAGGGATACTAAACCCAATTTTTTTCTTTCATGACTTAGATACAGCACCTAATTTTAAGCAACTTTCTAATTTACTCCTATTATTCTCTTACTATCTTTATTTGAAAAGGCAGGAATCTAAGCTAGTGCTTGCTGATTGGTGGTTACATTTAGCCAAGAATCAGCAAACACAACCCAGGTGCTGGACACAAAATGGACCAGCTCCACTGCTTAGATTCCTGCTTTTCAAATAAAGATAGCAAGAGAACTAAGAATAAATTGATAATAGGGTAAATTAGAAAGTTGCTTAAAATTGCATGCTCTATCTGAATCATGAAAGATAAAATTTGGGTTTAGTGTCCCTTTAAGGAACATTTTATTGCTTAACTTGTTTTTCTATTGTTGGATGTTCTTTCCAAGTTTTTTAATTTATTTTCTTAGCTAAAATAATAAACATTACTTTTATTGTAATGTAAGCTTGTGCAGTGAAGGCTTACACCTTGATAAATGTAGTGTCAATCTATTTCCTTTTTTATTGAACGGCCGTGATTAATGTTCCATGAAGTCTATTGATGATCGAGTTTTTTAATTCAAATGGCTGTAAGTGGTTGTTTTATCCTTATATGTCAAATTATCTTAACGCCACATTAACTTGATTTTTAATAATCAGATAAAGTAAAAAAACATGAGGAGAGATACAATGGAAATCTGTATGATAAACCTGGTAAATCCTCAGCCTGCTTCCTATAGTAAGGGACTAAAGAGGAATGGCAAGAATAACAGGCATCTTTAAACTTGGCTTGGGGCTCCTTTTGAAAGATTTGGACATTCTTCCTATCTTGAAGGGGGAAAAAACGACTTTTTCTTCGAATAACACAGCTGGTACATAGCTATACCATCTACTCATGGATACAGATCGACTAAAGATCACACATTCTATGGATCCAACAATCAACAGCTTAATTCCTCCTCCAATATACTCGCTCCAAAATTGTACTGAAATAGCCAGAATGACAGAGAGCACTAAGAGCATTATGACAGTTCATATACTGTATCTCTTGGCTTACATCACAAAAATAAGATATTTTAACCTGTGTTAAGGTGTAAAGAGGCACATGGTCTGGGCTGTAGTCTATTTGGTGCAGAAGTGAGCTGGATGTCTGGGTCACAGGTCACCTTGATACAGTTAAGGGGTTTACAGGACCCTTGCCATAGTGAACATGCAGCCTACTCTTCCTCAAATATTAAAGGGACACTGAACCCAAATTTTATATTTCATGATTCAGATAGAGCATGCAATTTTAAGCAACTTTCTAATTTGCTCCTATTATCAAATTTTCTTCATTCTCTTACTATCTTTATTTGAAAAGCAAGAATGTAAGTTTATAAGCTGGCCCATTTTTGGTTCATAACCTGGGCTGTGCTTGCTGATTGGTGGCTAAATGCAGTCCAGGGTACTGAACCAAAAATTGGCTGGCTCCTTAGCTTAGATTCCTTCTTTTTCAAATAAAGATAGCAAGAGAACGAAGAAAAATTGATAATAGGAGTAAATTAGAAAGTTGCTTAAAATTGCATGTTCTATCTGAACCATGAAAGAAAAAATGGAATTAGTATCCCTTTAAGTTCTAAATACTGATTAAACAGAAATAAAAAAAATAAAATATTAGCATCTACCTTTATGATTTATTGTAAGATGACATTTAATGAAGTCCACGATTGCAACCATACTAGAGCCTTCATCTTCTACTATGTACAGTATATCTGAATGTCTATCTTCATTACATGACAGTGAATTTAAACCATATTATGGAGCAGATTTCACAGCTCCTTAATGATGAAGTGAAATGTACATTAAATACACTGTGACAGATCTGGCTAGGCAAGGTGAAGTGTCTGTATTACAGAAGATAGTTTATTAGTATCACGTCTCAGTAATGGGCAGTGAATCACTGCTGCTAATAGAGATGCCATGAGAAATTCTGGAGCAGCACCTTTGAATTCCATTACACACACGTTTTGAAATTAGTCATCTCTTTGTGAATATTCTGCACTGTAATTTGTGACCCTTCCCTGCTGGGAGTAGAGTGAACTAATATTTCAAACCTTCAATTTAACTATTCAATTAGGGCCTGAAGAACGAGAAGATAGAGACAGCTTTTGTCACTGGCTCTAGCTCCTCGTGTGTGACAAGACTGGTAAAGACTGGTAAAGCAAGAGATGTGTGTGTGTGGAGTTTGGTGATTACCATAAAACAGAACTCTAATAAATGATCTTCAGAGCTTAGGAGCCAAATGTCATGAGTCAAATGTCTGTTTGTATTATAATTCCATTTTAAAGATTTAATAGATTGTATTTTCCACTTTTTTCTCTCTAGAAGATGCCTTCTGAACAGGGTTGTATTTTAGGCCAGTGGAATTTAGGGGGCAGAAACTTTGGAAGGTAGTTCTATGACATAATGCATTCCCACTCCTCTACCCTCCAAATGTTTTTTTTAATTTTTTTATATTTTGTATTTAATGTATTACAAGTCAATAATAGATGGTTACATAGTAAGGAAGCAATTACCATGCATCCCTGGCTTCCTGTTATAAACAATATGAGTGGCAAATATGAGTGAAAGTTTGTCAGAAATGGTAGTTTGGGGGACAGCAGATATCCCAGTACCTAGGGCAGTACAACTAAGTACATAAGTACTATAGTAGCAGAGTCACCCTAGGATGTGTCCCTATAATTTCTATGATGCAAATTGTCCATTACATTCTCTGCATCTAATAGCCCTTTAATTTTGGTTTTAAAGAAACTGCTAATTACTACCACAGTAAACAAGTTACATCCCGTCTATTATATTCACACAATCACACCTTATCTATCAATCATGTAAGCTTCAGTACAGAGCCTGTAATTACTGCAGAATCTCGTTATACTCAGGCCGGAGCACATAATTACACAGCCACTGAATGCATTATTTTATCTAAACACAATGAGAAAATCGAAACTTAGTGTCAAAATGGATTTATAGTCTAGATGGTGTTCATTGTATGCATTGTAGCTTCATTTCCAAATGGATTTCACATGTCATAAACTTTAGTGTTTACAAAGGAAGGCTCTTGTAATTCTGGAGCTAGCCTCTGAAGTGGAAGACTCATTTTCACTCCACTCTAAGTCACTAAATAAAAGTAGCTGCTTATTTTACTATAAAAATGAATTTGACCAAACTTCACAATAGTTTAGCAATTTACTAACACAAATAAATGTAATAATATAAAACGTATAGGCTCATTAATTTAGGATGACCACCCCCACTTCATGAACTAGTTTATTTCCTTCATAAAATGGACATTACTGTGTGTGTGTGTATATATATATATATATGCACTGAAAATTATTCACTGCACTGCAAAATATCTACATACATACAGATCTGCATACAAAATAATTGTAAAAACATTCAAAAACTGTAATTTAACTAGTTAAATTTGCATTGTTTTGATGTCTAGGGACACACCCATTGAAAACTCCTCTTGGGTATGGTTTATCTTACTTAGGGCTAGATTACGATTGGAGCGCTCACATATTAATATCGCTAGATGGAGGCTTTTATGCACTTGTTAAAAGTAAAAAGTCTGCACGTGAGCAAAACCTAATGTGCGTTAACAAAATATCATGACCACGTATTCTCCCTATAGACGTAAATGGAAAAAACACCTATACTCGCACGCTAACCCGACAGGAGTTATGAAAATGTCACATTCACATCTAATTTTTATTATAAATACATTTTTCTATATATACCTATACTTATATATCTGTTCCTATAGATATATAAGTATATATATGTATTTTACATGAACAGTATCATATACAGTATATATATATATATATATATATATATAGATATATAAAAATATATATTTAATAATACAAATTACGTTTTTCCTATGTGAAGAACAAAGGAATTTAAAACATGCGTAACGCGCATCAGGGTTCACAAATTAGGACTAACGTGGTCGGGTTAGTGCACATGAAGAATTGCTATCTTCAAAGTGTGTTATTGAAATATAAAATATTTTTTAAAATAAATAACAATTATTTCAAATTATTATACATACTGTAAAATTTTCTAAATAATCAATATATATATATATATATATATATATATAAATATATATATATATATATATATATATATATATATATATATATATATATATATATATATATATATATAAACATACATACTGTGTATATATAAAAAAACACCATAAATAGCAAATCTTCCCTACAAGGTCAACTACCTGGGTGCAGCAAAGCTAATAACAGTCCCAAAAACAAAGTTGCACTCTCAGGATTTTTCACAGCTTTATTTAGATGACGTTTCAGAGATATGAAATCTAGTGATGTCCCGAACTGTTCGCCCGCGAACGGTTCACAGCAAACATAGGTTGTTCGCGTTCGCGTTTGTGGGCGAACACATGGCGATGTTCGATCCGCCCCTATGTGTCATCATTGTGGAAACTTTGACCCTTTATGTCACAGCCTTCTGACACATTAGAGCCAATCAACGTCAGACACTCCCTCACAGACACTCCCAGCTACTCAGAATCCGCCATTTTAGACTCATAACGACCTTGCTTTTTTAATGAGAGGACGTGTTGTGTTTTTGCTCCTGACATTAATAGGAAAAACATAGCTAGGCTAGTGTATTTACAGTCCAGAAGGACTCCACTCATCTCTGCTGCAAGCACAGCACCCCAAAAAGCCCTTTTTAGGGCTATATTTCGTGCCGTTTTTTTTTTTTTCTTTTTTTTTTTTTCTTAGCATTTGCCTGGCTTTCAGCTGTGTGTTTAAGGCTCACAGCATATGCTGTGACTACTGCCACCACTGATATCTCCCTAACAACATTAGTTTAAATTTAACTAACCCAAAAATATAATTATTTTTCTAGTGTAATTTTTTTTCATTTTTTATCAGGCCAGTGTCACACAGCATATACTCTGGTTCATTGCTCTGTGCCAGCCAGCAGCCAGCAGTGTTAATATCCGTTTATAACATTATTTTTAATTTAAAAAAAAAACACAAAAAAATATTTTTCTAGTGTAATCTAATTACATTTACTATTATGCCTGTGTCTGTCAGGCTCACTCAGCATTAATATACCTCTTTTTTTCAGTCTTTTGGTTAATTGGTCTGTGCCAGGCAGCCACCCAGCACTCATATCTATTTTTCTTTCAACTTAATTTTAATATATATATAAAAAAAAAAAGTTTAAATTTGTTTGCTAGTGTAATCTAATATAATTTTCTATCCGGCCTGTGTGTTTTGCTGACATAGAGAGCCTACTGTGTTTACTTGCTGCCCTCCCTAGTCTATGAGCCACGACTCATATGTGTTTAACCTTTTTTTTAATTCCCCCCCCCCAAAAAATAATTTCAATCATTTTTCTAGTGTAATCTAATAGTATTTTCTATCAGGCGTGTGTGTATCCGACATACAGAGCCTACTGTTTTTAATAGCTGCCCTTCCAAGGCTATCAGCCACGACTCATATGTATGTGCTTAACCTTTTTCTTAAAATTTCCAAAAAAAAGTCTTTAAATCATTATGCTAGTGTAATCTAATTGTATTTTCTATCAGGCCTGTGTCTAACTGTCTATCTGACTTACACAGCATACTGTTGTTATAATTGCTGCCCTACGTAGCAGCCAGCCAGTGCGACCAGTCATATGTGCATTGCACTTCTTAACATAATTTTAATATTAAAATCTAAAATTTTAAAATATTTTGCTAGTGTAATGTAACTTAATTTTCTATCAGTCCTGTGTTTTTGTCACTTACACAGCATACTGTGTTAAATTACTGCCCTACCTACCATCCACGACTCATATCTGCCAGCCTGTCTGCCAGGCCCAAGTAGCCAATTAGTGGCACCAATCACAATTCTTGTAACAGTAATAAAAAAAACAAAAAAACATAATTTTTTGGACTGCAAATATTCAGTCTCCTAGGGCCATTGAATTTAATTTACCTCCTGCCTGCCACTGCCAGCCTTTTGTGCCAGGCCGTCTACCCAACTATTTACACCAATCATAATTGTTGGCGCAGTCAGACAGTATAGTTATTAATTTAAATAAAAAAAATTTTTAGTGTTGATCTTAACCCTCAGTTTGCTCGTGCCTTTGAATTGCACTTTTCTACAGCCTTCCAAGCCTGTGTGCCAGGCCTACTTAAAAAATATTTACACCAATCATATTTGTTGTCACAGTATTCTAATAATTAAAAATAAAAAATTTTGGTAATAGTTGCTGTGATTTGAATCCTCAGTTTGCTGGTGCCATTGAATAGCACTTTCCTCCTGCCTTTCAGCCTGCTGTGAGCCAGGCCCACCTAGCCAATTGTTGTCAGCAATCATATTTCTGTTAACAGTATTGCAAAAATTGTCAATCATCACTGTTTAGACTGTCAGTAATCAGTCTCCTAGTGTCCTTGAATTGCATCTCCCTTCTGCCTGCCATCCTTTTGTGCCAGGCCGTCTTGCCAACTATTTACACCAATCCTAATTTTTTGTCACAGTATAGTTACTAATTAAAATTAAAAAAATATTTGTTGTTGATGATCTTAACCCTCAGTTTGCTTGTGCCTTTGAATTGCACTTTTCTACAGCCTTCCAAGCCTGTGTGCCAGGCCTACTTAAAAAATATTTACACCAATCATATTTGTTGTGACAGTATTCTAATAATTAAAAATGAACATTTTTGGTAATAGTTGCTGTGATTTGAATCGTCAGTTTGCTGGTGCCATTGAATAGCACTTTCCTCCTGCCTTGCAGCCTGCTGTGAGCCAGGCCCACCTAGCCAATTGTTGTCAGCAATCATATTTCTGTTAACAGTATTTCAAAAATTGTCAATCATCACTGTTTAGACTGTCAGTAATCAGTCTCCTAGTTTCCTTGAATTGCATCTCCCTCCTGCCTGCCATCCTTTTGTGCCAGGCCGTCTTGCCAACTATTTACACCAATCCAAATTTTTTGTCACAGTATAGTTACTAAGTAAAATTAAAAACATCTTTATTGTTGATGATCTTAACCCTCAGTTTGCTCGTGCCTTTGAATTGCACTTTTCTACAGCCTTCCAAGCCTGTGTGCCAGGCCTACTTAAAAAATATTTACACCAATCATATTTGTTGTGACAGTATTCTAATAATTAAAAATTAAAATTTTTGGTAATAGTTGCTGTGATTTGAATCGTCAGTTTGCTGGTGCCATTGAATAGCACTTTCCTCCTGCCTTGCAGCCTGCTGTGAGCCAGGCCCACCTAGCCAATTGTTGTCAGCAATCATATTTCTGTTAACAGTATTGCAAAAATTGTCAATCATCACTGTTTAGACTGTCAGTAATCAGTCTCCTAGTTTCCTTGAATTGCATCTCCCTCCTGCCTGCCATCCTTTTGTGCCAGGCCGTCTTGCCAACTATTTACACCAATCCAAATTTTTTTGTCACAGTATAGTTACTAATTAAAATTAAAAAAATCTTTATTGTTGATGATCTTAATCCTCAGTTTGCTCGTGCTTTTGAATTTCACTTTTCTACAGCCTTCCAAGCCTGTGTGCCAGGCCTATTTAAAAAATATTTACACCAATCATATTTGTTGTGACAGTATTCTAATAATTAAAAATGAAAATTTTTGGTAATAGTTGCTGTGATTTGAATCCTCAGTTTGCTGGTGCCATTAAATAGCACTTTCCTCCTGCCTTGCAGCCTGCTGTGAGCCAGGCCCACCTAGCCAATTGTTGTCAGCAATCATATTTCTGTTAACAGTATTGCAAAAATTGTCAATCATCACTGTTTAGACTGTCAGTAATCAGTCTCCTAGTGTCCTTGAATTGCATCTCCCTCCTGCCTGCCATCCTTTTGTGCCAGGCCGTCTTGCCAACTATTTACACCAATCCAAATTTTTTGTCACAGTATAGTTACTAATTACAATTAAAAAAATCTTTATTGTTGATGATCTTAACCCTCAGTTTGCTCGTGCCTTTGAATTGCACTTTTCTACAGCCTTCCAAGCCTGTGTGCCAGGCCTACTTAAAAAATATTTACACCAATCATATTTGTTGTGACAGTATTCTAATAATTAAAAATTAAATTTTTTGGTAATAGTTGCTGTGATTTGAATCGTCAGTTTGCTGGTGCCATTGAATAGCACTTTCCTCCTGCCTTGCAGCCTGCTGTGAGCCAGGCCCACCTAGCCAATTGTTGTCAGCAATCATATTTCTGTTAACAGTATTGCAAAAATTGTCAATCATCACTGTTTAGACTGTCAGTAATCAGTCTCCTAGTTTCCTTGAATTGCATCTCCCTCCTGCCTGCCATCCTTTTGTGCCAGGCCGTCTTGCCAACTATTTACACCAATCCAAATTTTTTGTCACAGTATAGTTACTAATTAAAATTAAAAAAATCTTTATTGTTGATGATCTTAATCCTCAGTTTGCTCGTGCCTTTGAATTTCACTTTTCTACAGCCTTCCAAGCCTGTGTGCCAGGCCTACTTAAAAAATATTTACACCAATCATATTTGTTGTGACAGTATTCTAATAATTAAAAATTAAAATTTTTGGTAATAGTTGCTGTGATTTGAATCCTCATTTTGCTGGTGCCATTGAATAGCACTTTCCTCCTGCCTTGCAGCCTGCTGTGAGCCAGGCCCACCTAGCCAATTGTTGTCAGCAATCATATTTCTGTTAACAGTATTGCAAAAATTGTCAATCATCACTGTTTAGACTGTCAGTAATCAGTCTCCTAGTGTCCTTGAATTGCATCTCCCTCCTGCCTGCCATCCTTTTGTGCCAGGCCATCTTGCCAACTATTTACACCAATCCAAATTTTTTGTCACAGTATAGTTGCTAATTACAATTAAAAAAATCTTTATTGTTGATGATCTTAACCCTCAGTTTGCTCGTGCCTTTGAATTGCACTTTTCTACAGCCTTCCAAGCCTGTGTGCCAGGCCTACTTAAAAAATATTTACACCAATCATATTTGTTGTGACAGTATTCTAATAATTAAAAATTAAAATTTTTGGTAATAGTTGCTGTGATTTGAATCGTCAGTTTGCTGGTGCCATTGAATAGCACTTTCCTCCTGCCTTGCAGCCTGCTGTCAGCCAGGCCCACCTAGCCAATTGTTGTCAGCAATCATATTTCTTTTAACAGTATTGCAATAATTGTCAATCATCACTGTTTTGACTGTCATTAATCAGTCTCCTAGTGTCCTTGAATTGCATCTCCCTCCTGCCTGCCATCCTTTTGTGCCAGGCCGTCTTGCCAACTATTTACACCAATCCTAATTGTTGTCACAGTATAGTTACTAATTCAAATAAAAGAAATCTTGATTGTTAATCTTAATCCTCATTTTGCTTGTGCCATTGAATTGCACTTTTCTACTGCCTGCCAGCCTGTGTGCCAGGCCCAACTATCCAATTAGTGCTAGCAATCATATTTCTTTTAACAGTATTGCAAAATTTGTCAATCAACACTGTTTTGACTGTCAATCTGCAGTCTACTAGTGCCCTTGAATTGCATTTTCCTCCTGCCTGCCTGCCTGTGTGCCAGTCCCAACTAGCCAATTAGTGCCACCACTCATATTTATTGTAACAGGATTGGAATTTTTGTTAATCATAACTGTTTTGACTGTGATTCTTCAGTCTCCTAGTGCCATTGAATTGCAGTTTCCTTTCTCCCAGCGTGTGTGCCAGACAGGCTCATTTGCCAAATAGTGCCAAACAATCATATTTGTTGCCACAGTACTAGTAATATTTCAAAAAATTAACAATTTGTGATTTTTAAAACATCTGTCTTTTTTGTTGTTGTCAGTCTCACAGCGTATACTGTGCCCACTTTCACAGTGCCACCACTCAATTGGTGTAATAGTATCGTTAGTGTCCATTTAAAAAAAAAGGCAGACAGGCAGAGGCAGGCCACCCCGCAGGTTCCGTGGTCGTGGTGCTGTGATTCCTTTAGACCCTACAAATATGCACATTGTTCAGATGCCGGGTGCCAGGGGGGATGCAAAAACTTCTGAGGAGGACCTAGTTGAATGGCTAACACAGGAAACCCAATCTTCTTCAGCTTCCGCTGCTAGTCCTCCTAACCTTGATGCACCATCTAAGTCCAGCTGTGCTTTGGGCAGGTCTCAAGTGACCAGTGCCACTCCGCCCCCAGTCGCCACCACCAACACTAGCACCACAGCCGCTTCACTTGATCTGTCACAGGAGTTATTGACACATCATTTTGAAGAAATGAGTGATGCGCAACCATCATTGACAGAGGATGTAGATAATAGTGATCAGTCTCAGTCAGGCAGCATTACCGACATGGAGGTACAGTGTGATGATGATGTTGTACCCGCTGCTGCTTCCTTTCTTGATGTTTCAGATACAAGTGAAGCGGTTGATGATGATGTGTCGGTGGATGTCACGTGGGTGCCTGCTAGAAGAGAAGAAGAAGAGGGGGAAAGTTCAGATGGGGAGACAGAGAGGAGGAGGAGGAGGAGACGATTTGGAAGCACGGGGAGGTCGTCTCAAGGAGCTAGTGGCACAGTCAGACAGCATGCATCGTCACCAGGGGTCAGCCAGACAGCCCGCCGACGCCCATCAACGCATGCTGTTGCCACCACCAGAATGCCATCATCGCAGAGCTCAGCAGTGTGGCATTTTTTTGTGTGTCTGCCTCTGACAACAGCGATGCCATTTGCAACCTGTGCCAAAAGAAACTGAGTCGTGGGAAGTCCAACAGCCACCTAGGTACAACTGCTTTGCAAAGGCACATGGTCTCCCATCACAAAGGCCGATGGGAAGAACACATGAGTAGAAGCAGCACACAAACTGAAAGCCGCCCTCCTCCTCCTGCTCCAGCATCTTCAGCCACGTCAACCAGTGCTGTCCTCCTTGCCCCCTCTCAACCATCCTCCACTCAGTCTCTCTTACGTAGCAGTTCCTGGTCATCTGCCCACAGTCAGGTGTCTGTCAAGGACATGTTTGAGCGTAAGAAGCCAATTTCTCAAAGTCACCCCCTTGCCCGGCGTCTGACAGCTGGCTTGTCTGAACTCTTAGCCCGCCAGCTTTTACCATACAAGCTGGTGGAGTCTGATGCTTTCAAAAAATTTGTATCTATTGGGACACCGCAGTGGAAGGTACCTGGCAGAAATTTCTTTTCACAAAAGGCAATCCCAAACCTGTACTCTGTTGTGAGAAAGGAAGTTATGGCATGTCTGGCACACAGCGTTGGGGCAAGGGTCCATATGACCACGGATATCTGGTCTGCAAAGCATGGTCAGGGCAGGTATATCACCTACACTGCGCATTGGGTAAACCTGCTGACTTCTGACAAGCATGGAATGCGTGGCTCTGCAGAAGAGTTGGTGACACCGCCACGACTTGCAGGCAGGCCTGCTGCTACCTCCTCTACTCCTCCTACTCCATCCTCTTCCATAACCTCTTCCTCGGCTGAGTCCTCTTCAACTTCTGCGTCTTGCTCCACATCTATGGCACCCCCCCAGGTACTATGCTACATCCCGGGTACGGCAGTGTCACGCCGTCTTGGGGTTGACTTGCCTGAAAGCGGAGAGTCACCCCGCACCAGCACTCCTGACCGCCCTGAACGCACAGGTGGATCAGTGGCTGACTCCGCACCAACTGGAGATTGGCAAGGTTGTTTCTGACAATGGAAGTAATTTGGTGGCGGCATTGAAATTGGGCAAGTTGACACATGTGCCGTGCATAGCACATGTGTGTAATCTGATTGTACAACGATTTGTCCATAAGTACCCAGGCTTACAGGACGTCCTGAAGCAGGCCAGGAAGGTGTGTGGCCATTTCAGGCATTCCTACACGGCCATGGCGCACTTGTCTGATATCCAGCGTCGAAACAACCTGCCAGTGAGGTGCTTGATTTGCGACAGCCCGACACGGTGGAATTCAACACTCCTAATGTTTGACCGCCTGCTCCAACAAAAAAAAGCTGTTAATGAGTATTTGTATGACCGGGGTGCTAGGCCAGCCTCTGGGGAGCTGGGGATATTTTTGCCAAATTACTGGACGCTCATGCGCAATGCCTGTAGGCTCATGCGTCCTTTTGAGGAGGTGACAAACCTTGTCAGTCGCACCGAAGGCACCATCAGCGACATCATACCATTTGTTTTCTTCCTGGAGCGTGCCCTGCGAAGAGTGCTGGATCAGGCAGTAGATGAGCGTGAAGAGGAAGCGGGAGAGTTGTGGTGTCCATCACCCCCGCAAACAGCCGAATCAGCATTGCTTGCTGGACCTGCGGCAACGCAGGAAGAGGATTGTGAGGAAGAGGAGTCAGAGGAGGAATGTGGCTTTGGGGAGGATGAGGAGGAGGAAGACCGAGCACAACAGTCATCCCAGGGTTCTCGTTGTTGTCACCTCTCTGGTACCCGTGGTGTTGTACGTGGCTGGGGGGAAGAAGATACCATCAGTGAGATCAGTGAGGAGGAGGAACGCGACATGATTAGCTCAGCATCCAACCTTGTTCAAATGGGTTCTTTCATGCTGTCGTGCTTGTTGAGGGACCCTCGTATAAAAAAGCTGAAGGAGAACGACCTGTACTGGGTGTCCACGCTCCTCGACCCCCGGTATAAGCATAAAGTGCCTGAAATTTTACCAAATTCCCGCAAGTCGGAAAGGATGGAGCATTTTCATAATAAATTAAAAACTATGCTTTACACAGCGTATAAGGGTGATGTCACAGCACCACGGGAATGTAACAGGGGAAGAGATGAAATTAATCCTCCTCCCACGACCACGGCGGCAAGGACCGGGCGCTTTCCTGACGTCTTGTTGATGGAGGACATGCGTACCTTTTTAACTCCCATGCACCATCAGAGCCTTTCGGGATCCAGCCTTAGAGAAAGACTCAACCGACAGGTAGCAGACTACCTAGCTTTAACTGCGGATCTCGACACTCTCAGGAGCGATGGACCCCTTGACTACTGGGTGTGCAGGCTGGACTTGTGGCCTGAGCTATCCCAATTTGCAATGGAACTTCTGGCCTGCCCCGCTTCAAGTGTCCTGTCCGAAAGGACTTTTAGTGCAGCAGGAGGTTTTGTCACTGAGAAGAGAAGTTGCCTAGGTCAAAAAAGCCTTGACTATCTCACTTTTATAAAAATGAATGAGGGCTGGATCCCGAAGGGACCGACATTGGGCGATACATTTGAATAAAAAACTACTGATGATGATATGAGCTGCCTTGGGCTACAACTGGTACACAGGCTGGCCTTTTTTTTTTGGTTATAAAGACGGAGGACTTGCTTGACTTATCCGCCAACAACTAGTGTTCAAGCCACAAGCTTTTAGGGCACTTTATAAATGTTTTACAAACATCGATTTTTCTGGCCGCTGCTACAGCAGTTGCTCCAACAATACCCCAATTTTTCAGTCATTTGTACATTCCTAATTTTTCTGGCCTCTGCTGCATCTCTGTGGGTACAAAACTCAAATAAAAAAAATAATACACATAACACTAGTGATTAAACTGTTATGAATTGTACAACTTTACACACCACTCATATCCGGTGTACCATTCAATTGAACGCAAAATACAACAAATTTGAAAGAGTAGGACCGACAAAGCATCTTTATCCGTCTCTTGGTTGCTCTAAATTATCTCCGTGTTCCATCTATGACATACCTGTACTCTATTGTGCAAAAAGGTGGCATATGTTGTGTTTCATGCTGTTGTGCCTGTTGCGGGTCGTGGCCCATGATATAAAAAGGCTGAAGGAGAACGACCTGTAGTAATGGGTGCCCCATCCAGTTTTTAGAAAAATGTTCCTGGTTCCTCTCAATTATCTTTGGGTTTCTAAAATGGATGCCATACCTGTACTCGCTTGTGCAAAAGGATGGCATATGTGGTGGTGTTTCCTGCAGTTGTTTCTGTTGAGGGTGCTGGACCCTCTTATAAAAAAGCTGAAGGAGAACGACCTGGAGTGGGAGTCCAAGCATGGTTTTTGGTGCTATTTCACTTTTACAAACAATTATCTGTGGGTTTCACAAATCAATGCCGTACCAGTACTCTATTGTTCCAAAGTATGCCATATGTTCTCTTTCCTGCTGGTATTTTGTTTGAGGGTCCTGGACACTCTTATAAAAAGGCCTAAGGTGAAAGAGGTGTACTGGGTGTCCACTCTTTTTTATTTTCTATTTCTCATTTGACCAAAATTATCTCTGGTTTTGTAAAATCAATGCCATACCTGTACTCTATTGTTCAAAAGGATGCCATACGTCCTCTTTCCTGCTGGTGTTTTTTTTTGAGTGTCCAGGACCCTCTTATAAAAAGGCCTAAGGAGAAAGAGGTGTACTGGTTGGCCACTCATTTTTATTTTTCTATTTAACAATTGAACAAAATGATCTCTGGGTTTGTAAAATCAATGCTGTACCTGTACTCTATTGTTCAAAAGGATGCCATACGTCCTCTTTCTTGCTGGTGTTTTTTTTGAGGGTCCAGGACCCTCTTATAAAAAGGCCTAAGGAGAAAGAGGTGTACTGGCTGTCCATCGAATCATTTTTTTTATTCAAATTTACATTTTAAAAAATAATTTCTATGGGTTTCTAAAATCTATGCCTTTCCTGTACTCTATTGTTCAAAAGTATGCCATATGTCCTCTTTCCTGCTGTTTTTTTGTTTGAGGGTCCTGGACCCTCTTATAAAAAGGCCTTATGGATAAAGAATTGTACTGGGTGTCCATCCAATCATTTTTTTTTAATTAAAATTCACGGTTGCAACAAATTATCCCCGGGTTTCTAAAATCAATGCCTTTCCTATAATCTTTTTTTCACAAAGGATGCCATATGTCCTCTTTCCTACTGCTGGTTTTGTTGAGTGTCCTGGAGCCTCTGCTAAAAAGGCCTAAGGATAAAGAAGTGTACTGGGTGTCTATTCAATGTTTTTTTAGATTTCACGGTTGTAACAATTTTTTTCTGTCTTTCAAAAATCAATGCCTTTCCTGTAATCTATTTTTCAAAAGGATGCCATATGTCCTATTTCATGCTGTTCTTTCTGTTGAGGCTCCGGGACACTCTTATAAAAAGGACTAAGGATAAAGAAGTGTACTGGGTGTCCAATCAATGTTTTTTTTCTATTTCCCGGGTCATATAACTGATCTCTGTTTTTCTAAAATCAATGCCTTTCCTGTAATCTAATTTTCAAAAGTATGCCATATGTCCTCTTTCCTGCTGGTGTTTTGTTTGAGGGTCCTGGACCCTCTTATAAAAAGGCCTAGGGAGAAAGAATTGTACTCGGTGTCCATCCAACCATTTTTTTGATTCAAATTCACGGTTGCAACAAATTATCCCCGGGTTTCTAAAATCAATGCCTTTCCTATAATCTTTTTTTCACAAAGGATGCCATATGTCCTCTTTCCTACTGCTGGTTTTGTTGAGTGTCCTGGAGCCTCTGCTAAAAAGGCCGAAGGATAAAGAAGTGTACTGGGTGTCTATTCAATGTTTTTTTAGATTTCCCGTTTGTAACAAATTTTTTCTGTCTTTCTAAAATCAATGCCTTTCCTGTAATCTATTTTTCAAAAGGATGCCATATGTCCTTTTTCATGCTGTTCTTTCTGTTGAGGCTCCGGGACACTCTTCTAAAAAGGCCTAAGGATAAATAAGTGTACTGGGTGTATAATCTATGTTTTTTTTAGATTTCACGGTTGCAACTAATGATCTCTGTGTTTCTAAAATCAATGCCTTTCCTGTAATCTAATTTTCTAAAGGATGCCATATGTCCTCTTTCATGCTGCTGGTTTTGTGGAGGGTCCTGGAGCCTCTGCTAAAAAGGCCTAAGGATAAAGAAGTGTACTTGGTGTATAATCAAAGTTTTTTGTGATTTCACGGTTGCAACTAATGATCTCTGTGTTTCTAAAATCAATGCCTTTCCTGTAATCTAATTTTCTAAAGGATGCCATATGTCCTCTTTCATGCTGCTGGTTTTGTGGAGGGTCCTGGAGCCTCTGCTAAAAAGGCCTAAGGATAAATAAGTGTACTTGGTGTATAATCAAAGTTTTTTGTGATTTCACGGTTGCAACTAATGATCTCTGTGTTTCTAAAATCAATGCCTTTCCTGTAATCTAATTTTCTAAAGGATGCCATATGTCCTCTTTCAAGCTGCTGGTTTTGTGGAGGGCCCTGGAGCCTCTGCTAAAAAGGCCTAAGGATAAAGAAGTGTACTGGGTGTCTAATCAATGTTTTTTTCGATTTACCGTTTGCAACTAATGATCTCTTTGTTTCTGAAATCAATGCCTTTCCTATAATAATTTTTTTCAAAAGGATGCCATATGTCCTCTTTCCTGCTGCTGGTTTTGTCGAGGGTCCTGGAGCCTCTGCTGCGCATAATAAAGAAAAAAAAAATTAATTTAACTTGACTTAATAACTGAAGCATGACTTCAGGAGTCAGGTGTGGTCGTAGGTAGTGGTTGTTGTTAGCAGATTATTTTTATTGCAAATTGCAATTGCCACAGCGTGCATAAAATGTGCGTCACTAGTCCAAATTTAATTTTTTTTTTTTTTCATTCTGGATTAGTTTGGGGTACGGCGCAATATTGGAAAGGGGTGACTACTAGTGCTTTTACCAGGCTCCTCTTGGATAGCCCCAGAAAGTGTGAGTATGAATCCTAAAAAGAAAATTAAATTAAGGTTGAAAAATTACTCCTAAGTAAATTGTAAGACCTGGAGCTCCTCAAACACACGTCCTACCGCAACAGGTATAGGCTCCGCCCAACCAAATCTTACCTTTTTAATGCCAATTGATATTGCCACAGCTGGAATAACAGTAACTAACATGTGCGTCCCCACAGCCAGTCTCCGAATCTATTGTCGGATGTATACAAAAACAACAATAAAGAATTCCTTTTGGGGCGCAAAGAGATGGCTACCGGAACACTCCAGGAACTTCACAAAAGTGGCTGTCTTGTGTTTCTGGTGATGTTGTAGACATCTGGGTAGTTTACAGGGAGGGCAAAAATCCTCTCCATCTCTGTGCACCACAGGACAGGACGTCCTTGTCATCCATAAGCACATGAAATTGCTGGCATTTTCGTTGCTTCAAGAAGTTCAGTTTTGTGGTGATAGTACAGAATTAAATAAACTTTGGTTTCCTACCATACTCAAGACAATCTTGTAGTTCAAGCTTTGGACTTGCTGTGGGAAACAGTGGGCTGTCCATAGCAGGAAGATGATTTAGACAGAAGTAACGGGCTCTGCTTGCAGGTGACACATGTTTATCGTCAATCATCAAAGGGGTTGCGTGCAGAATATGGCTGATGGCCCCTTATTCACATCTTTGTCCAGAGCAACAACATTTGCAAACAGCCAGAAGAGAGGTCGGTTCTCACCAGCCTTAAGTTGAGCTTCAATTACCAAATGCTGATATTCAATAAATAGACAAACAGTGCCTTAAAAAACACATTTGCAATATGGATTCACCAGAGCAAGGTCATTGCTAGTATTTCCCACAATAACAAAATTAAAATGACACAACTCTGCAATCTTCCCCTTCACATTATTATTGTCACACTCCATTGTACTCCTATGCCCACCTCCCTGCTCTTGTTTTTGTTGAGGGTCCTGGAGCCTCTGCTAAAAAGGCCTATGGATAAATAAGTGTACTGGGTGTCTAATCAATGTTTTTTTATATTTCACGGGTCATATTAATGATCTGTGGGATTCTAAAATCAATGCCTTTCCTGTAATCTATTATTCAAAAGGATGACATATGTCCTCTGTCATGCTGTTGTTTCTGTTGAGGCTCCGGGACCCTCGTATTAAAAAGGACTAAGGATAAAGAAGTGTACTGGGTGTCCAATCATTTTTTTTTCTATTTCACGGGTCATATAAATGATCTCTGTGTTTCTAAAATCAATGCCTTTCCTGTAATCTAATTTACAAAAGTATGCCATATGTCCTCTTTCCTGCTGCTGGTTTTGTTGAGGGTCCTGGAGCCTATGCTTAAAAGGCCTAAGGATAAAGAAGTGTACTGGGTGTCTAATCAATGTTTTTTTCTACTATTCTTAGCTCTTTCATCTCATCATCCCTGTTACTTCCAGGACTCTCGGTGGTGGTGGTCTACATGGCCATCATGATTAGCCTAACCAAATACTACAATCCAACCTTGGCTCAGTCTTCCTAAGGCCCTTCATTGGCTGTATTTTGGTAGTACTGTCATCCTTTTGAATAAAAGATTACAGTAAAGGCATTGATTTTAGAAACCCACAGATCATTATTTGCAACCGTGAATTTAGAAAAAAAAATTGATTACACACCCGTCACACTTATTTATGCTCAGGCCTTTTTAATACGAGGGTCCCGGAGCCTCAACCGAAACAACAGCATGAAAGAGGAGATATGTCATCCTTTTGAATAAAAGATTACAGTAAAGGCATTGATTTTAGAAACCCACAGATCATTATTTGCAACCGTGAAATTAGAAAAAAACATTGATTAGACAGCCGTGACACTTATTTATGCTCAGGCCTTTTTAATACGAGGGTCCCGGAGCCTCAACCAAAACAACTGCATGAAAGAGGAGATATGTCATCCTTTTGAATAAAAGATTACAGGAAAGGCATTGATTTTAGAAACCCACAGATCATTATTTGCAACCGTGAAATTAGAAAAAAAAATTGATTACACACCCGTCACACTTATTTATGCTCCGGCCTTTTTAATACGATGGTCCCGGAGCCTCAACCGAAACAACAGCATGAAAGAGTAGATATGTCATCCTTTTGAATAAAAGATTACAGTAAAGGCATTGATTTTAGAAACCCACAGATCATTATTTGCAACCGTGAAATTAGAAAAAAACATTGATTAGACAGCCGTGACACTTATTTATGCTCAGGCCTTTTTAATACGAGGGTCCCGGAGCCTCAACCAAAACAACAGCATGAAAGAGGAGATATGTCATCCTTTTGAATAAAAGATTACAGGAAAGGCATTGATTTTAGAAACCCACAGATCATTATTTGCAACCGTGAAATTAGAAAAAAAAATTGATTACACACCCGTGACACTTATTTATGCTCCGGCCTTTTTAATACGATGGTCCCAGAGCCTCAACCGAAACAACAGCATGAAAGAGGAGATATGTCATCCTTTTGAATAATAGATTACAGGAAAGGCATTGATTTTAGAAACCCGTGGATAATTTTTTGCAACCATGAAATCTTTGGATGCGGCTATTCATGCAGGCCATATAGAGCTGACAACATTCGGTGTCGTATCAGCTATTAAACTAATAAGAACAGTACTACCAAAATACAGCCAATGAAGGGCCTTAGGAAGACTGGGCCAAGGTTGGATTGTAGTATTTGGTTAGGCTAATCATGATGGCCATGTAGACCACCACCACCGAGAGTCCTGGAAGTAACAGGGATGATGAGATGAAAGAGCTAAGAATATTAGAACTTGAAACAACAGAGTTAGCCATGGGTGTTAGTGCAAAACCGCTTGGCTTTTTTTTGGCTTTGGGTGCGGCTATTCATGCAGGCCATATAGAGCTGACAACATTCGGTGTCGTATCAGCTATTAAACTAATAAGAACAGTACTACCAAAATACAGCCAATGAAGGGCCTTATGAAGACTGAGCCAAGGTTGGATTGTAGTATTTGGTTAGGCTAATCATGATGGCCATGTAGACCACCATGTAGTAATAAGAACAGTACTACCAAAATACAGCCAATGAAGGGCCTTAGGAAGACTGAGCCAAGGTTGGATTGTAGTATTTGGTTAGGCTAATCATGATGGCCATGTAGACCACCACCACCGAGAGTCCTGGAAGTAACAGGGATGATGAGATGAAAGTGCTAAGACTAGTACTACTTGAAACAACAGAGTTAGCCATGAGTGTTAATCCAAGACCGCTTGGATTTATTTTTGTATTGGGTGCAGCTAATCATGCAGGCCATATAGAGCTGACAACATTCGGTGTTGTATCAGCTATAAAAATAATAAGAACTGTACTATCAAAATACAGGCAATGAAGGGCCTATGAAGACTGAGCAAAGGTTGGATTGTAGTATTTTGTTCGGCTAATCATGATGGCCATGTAGACCGCCCGTAACAGGGATGAAAGTGCTAAGAATAGTACTAATTGAAACAACAGAGTTAGCCATGGGTGTTAGTCTAAGACCACTCGGCTTTTTTTTTGGTTTGGGTGCAGCTAATCATGAAGGTCAGATAGACCTGCCACCATTTGGTGTTGTAACAGGTATGAAAATGCAAAGAACAGTACTACTTAACACAACCTACTTACCATGGGTCCCAAAACATATGTTTGGTTGTTATATTTTGTAAGGGTAATCATGCAGGCCATATAGACCTCCACCGATAGGGTGAGTATGAGTAACAGCTATTAAAATGCGAAGGACATTACTAATTAACACAACATAGTTACCATGGGTCGCAGACCAAGAGCAGATGTCTTATTATTATATTTTGTATGGGTAATCATCCAGGCCGTATAGACCTCACCAAATAGGGGGAGTTACAGAGATTAAAGTGCTAAGAATGGTAGTACTTAAAACACAACCTCGTTAAAATAGGTAGCAGACCACATGTCTTATTATTATAATTTTTCAGGGTAATCTGGCAGGCCATATAGAACTCCCCCGATAGGGGGGGGGAACAGGGATTAAAGTGCTAAGAATAGTACTAATTGACACAAGCTAGTTGGGTCCAAGAACGCATGTTTGATTATTAGAATTTATTAGGGTAATTATATATCTAACAAATCTATCTATTTCTCTTCTATCGATTCTATCTAACTATCAATCTATGTATATCTATCTATCCTATCTATCACTATCAATCTATCTTCTGTCCGGGATGTTTTGAGACAGCCACTTTGGGAATGTTAGTTGATTTAGACACATTATGGCTTAAAAGCAGACTCTGCATCAACTATGTAATTTTCCATGGGAGTTTTGCCAGGGATCCCCCTCCAGCATGCAACAGTCCAGGTGTTAGTACCCTTGAAACAACTTTTCCATCACTATTGTGGCCAGAAAGAGTCCTTGTAGGTTTTAAAGTTCGCCTGCCTATTGAATTCAATGGCGGTTCGCGCGTTCGCGAACAATACCGGAAGTTCGAGTCCGCGGTTCGCGAACCGAAAATTTTAGGTTCGCGACATCACTAATGAAATCTCTTTCATAGAAACATAGATATTGACGGCAGATAAAAGCCATAGGCCCAGCCAGTGTGCCCGATATTACTTAACAGTATAAACTTATCTAGTTTGTAGGATAGCCTTATGCTTGTCTCAGGCATTTTTAAAGTCCAAACTCACAAAGAAAAAGTCTCATACTTGGTTGTGGCCAAGAATAGGTTTTTTTAGATGTAGAGTAACACGGTGTAAGACATGTGATTATGTTAGTGAAGGAGATACTTTTATATCCCATAACACCAACAAGGAGTATAAAATAAAATATAGCCTAAATTGCAATTCAATCCATGTAGTGTATCTTATGACATGCAGGGAATGTAAAATCCAATATTTGGGAAAAACTAAGAGACGTCTCAGAGAAAGAGTTCTTGAGCATATTAAGGACATTGAAGACCCTGATGTTTTCACTTCAGTGACTACACATTTCAAAAATGAACATATGGGTGATTAGTTGGAGATAGGAAAGTTAGTGTGGTTTGTATGCGTCCCTGAATAGCAGAGTCTTCAGGGAGCACTTGAAGCTTTTAAAACTAGGGGAGAGTCTTGTGGAGCAAGGCAGAGAGTTCCATAAGATGGGAGCCAGTATGGAGAAATCTTGTAAACGGGAATGTGAGGAGGTTACAAGAGAGGAGAAGAGTAGGAGATCATGAGCGGAGCGAAGGGGTCGGGAGGTGTACAGAGAGGTAGTTCTGGTGCAGAGAGATAGATTTGGGTATCGTCGGCATACAGATGATAGTGAAACCCATGGGATTTTATTAAGGAACCTAATGAGGAAGTGTAAATTGAGAAGAGAAGGGGACCAAGGACAGAGCCTTGCGGTACCCCAACAGAAAGAGGTAACAGGGCAGAGGATGCCCCAGAGAAGGCTACACTAAAGGTACGGTTAGACAGATAGAAAGAGAACCAAGAGAGAGCCGTGTCACAGATGCCAAAGGATTGGAGGGTATGGAGCAAAAGAGTGTGGTCAACAGTATTAAAGTCTGCAGACAGATCAAGGAGGTTAAGTAGAGAGAAGTGGCCTTTGGATTTTGCTGTAAGCAGGTCGTTGGTAACCTTAACAATTGCTGTCTCTGTTGAGTGAAGGGGCGAAATCCAGATTGCAGTGGATCAAGGAGGGAGTTTAATTTAAGGAAATTGGATAGACTTGCATATTTTTTTCAAGAAGCTTTGAGGCAAGAGGGAGTAGGGAAAAAGGGCGGTAGTTGGATGGGGAGGTTGGAACAAGAGACTTTTTTTGAGGATAGCTGTGACTAATGCATGTTTAAGAGATGTGGGAACTATACCAGTGCTGAGGGAGAGGTTGAAGATGTGTGAGAGTATAGGGGTAAGGGTAGAAGAGAGGGAGGGGAGTAGTTGTGTGGGGTCGAGGGGACAGGTAGTGAGGTGAGAGGATAGTATAAGGGCAGAAACGTTTTCCTCTGTAACAGGGGCAAAAGAGCTAAATTTATGGCTATGTGGGTTTTGGGTGATTGTGAGCTTTTGAGGGGGTGGGAGACCGGTAGTATGTTGAGAGCTGATTTCATTTCTGATAAAGTCAATTTTGTTGTTGAAGTAGCTGGCAAAATCTTTAGCTGAGAGAAAAGTTGTGGTGGGAGGTGGGGGTGGGCGGAGAAGAGTATTGAATGTGGAGAACAGAAGTTTTGGTTTTGAAGAAATAGTAGAGATAAGAGTGGAGAAGTAATGTTGCTTATATAGATTAAGGGCAGAATAGTAGGAGTTCAAGATGAATTTAAAGTGAAGAAAGTCAGCAGAACTCCGAAATTTCCACCAGTGTCGCTCAGCAGTACGGGAACATCTACATAGGTACCGTGTCAGAGGAGTATGACAGGGCTGAGGATAAGTGTATGTTTTCCAAGCTATGGTAGATGGGGCCAGATTATCAAGGACCGATGTAAGGGTGGAGTTATAGTGGCAGATAGATTCATCAGGACAGGAAAAAGAGGGGATAGAAGAGAGAAGAGGTTCAAGAGAGCTAGCAAGCTGTTGCTGATCTAGTGACTTGATACTTCTGTGAGGGTAGAAGGAGGGAGAGTTGTAGGGAGGTAGGTGATGTTACAAGTGAGGAGGTGGTGGTCAGAAAGAGGGAAAGGTGAGTTTGTGAAGTTTGAGATAGTGCATCTATAGCTGAAAATCAGATTGAGTGACCATCTTTGTGAGTAGGAGAGTCAGTCCATTTTGACAGGCCGAAAGAGGAAGTGAGTTGCAGAAGTTGTTTTGCAGAGGAGGCAGTGGGATTGGCAAGAGGAATGTTGAAGTCGCCAAAAATTAGGGCAGGGGTGTCTGAGGAAAGGAAATAAGGTAGCCAGGCAGCCAAGTGATCTAGAAATTGAGTTGAGGACCGGGGGGATCTGTATCTTTTTGTGTTTATGCCTATTAATAGTTTTAGTACACACCTTAAAAATTGTAGAATTATACTTTATGAATTTAATGCCAATTATCTCTATGTCTATTGTATTACAGTCTATTATAGGGTTAATATATATGAAATTGGAATGAAGCTAATTGCAATCATGTGAATTCATGTAACTATGTCCCTTTAAATAGGCTGTTGGCAGACTTACTAGGTAAGCAGTGATCAAGTGCGGTGGTCCCGGATGAAACGCGTCTGCTGTTTGCTGCCTTTTTTACCATTCTTATGTTTTTCTAGAGTGGTCTCATATCTATTGTCTGTCTTTGTTTGTTTTTAGTGCACTTTTTTCAATAAATAGTTTTTGGTCCGTATACAATATGTTGGAGTTTTTTCTCACAGCTGGAACCTTTGTGAGTTTGTTGCTTATCCTGTGGCGTCTTAGACGGAGACGCACTTCCTGGCTCCTGTGGATTGTCTTAGAAGAATGTATTAACGTGTGCACATGCTGAAGATACGCAGAAGACACGCTGAAAAAGCTGATGTTACACGGAGTTGGTAAGCACCGCTTTTTCCTTGGTTATTGCATTTTCAATGTCCCGCACTGTGTTTGTCATTACTACCTCTTGAGGAAGTTTATTCCATAAATCAATCACTCTTTCTGTAAAGAAGTGCTTCTTCAAATTACTCCTGAATCTACTACCCTTCAGCTTGAGATCATGACCCCTTGTTCATGAATTTTCCATTTTATGTAAAATACCCACAGCCTCAGTTTTACTAAGCCTTTAACGTACTTGAAAGTTTCTATCATATCACCTCTTTCCCTTTAAGCTATACATATTTAGGTCATTGAGCCTATCCTGGTAAGTTTTATTTTTTAAACCATGTACCATTTTGGTAGCCCTCCTTTGCACAGATTAAAGTTTGTTAATATCCTTATGAAGATATGGCCTCCACAACTGCACACAATACTCAAGATGAGGCTAATGATCTATAAGTGGCATAAAAACCTTACTATTTCTGCTTCAAATACCTCTACCAATACATCCAAGCATTCTGCTAGCCTTACTCACTGCATAACTACATTGTTTACTAACGGCTAAATTTAGAGGTCTGCGGCCAAAGGGGTGCGTTAGCTACGCATGCTTTTTATCCCCCGCACCTTTTAAATACCGCTGGTATTTAGAGTTCACAGAAGGGCTGCGTTAGGCTCCAAAAAAGGGAGCGTAGAGCATATTTACCGCCACTGCAACTCTAAATACCAGCGTTGCTTACGGACGCGGCCAGCTTAAAAAATGTGCTCGTGCACGATTCCCCCATAGAAAACAATGGGGCTGTTTGAGCTTAAAAAAAACCTAACACCTACAAAAAAGCAGGGTTAAGCTCCTAACGCAGCCCCATTGTTTCCTATGGGGAAACACTTCCTAAGTCTGCACCTAACACCCTAACATGTACCCCGAGTCTAAACACCCCTAAACGTACACTTATTAACCCCTAATCTGCCGCCCCCGCTATCGCTGACCCCTGCATATTATTATTAAGCCCTAATCTGCCGCTCCGTACACCGCCGCAACCTACATTATACCTATGTACCCCTAATCTGCTGCCCCTAACACCGCCGACCCCTATATTATATTTATTAACACCTAATCTGCCGCCCCCGCTATCGCTGACCCCTGCATATTATTATTAACTCCTAATCTGCCGCTCCGTACACCGCCGCAACCTACATTATACCTATGTACCCCTAATCTGCTGCCCCTAACACCGCCGATCCCTATATTATATTTATTAACCCCTAATCTGCCGCCCCCAACGTCGCCTCCACCTACCTACAATAATTAACCCCTAATCTGCCGACCGGATCTCACCGCTACTCTAATAAATGTATTAACCCCTAAAGCTAAGTCTAACCCTAACACTAACACCCCCCTAAGTTAAATATAATTTAAATCTAACTAAATAAATTAACTCTTATTAAATAAATTATTCCTATTTAAAGCTAAATACTTACCTGTAAAATAAACCCTAATATAGCTACAATATAAATTATAATTATATTGTAGCTATTTTAGGGTTTATATTTATTTTACAGGTAACTTTGTATTTATTTTAACCAGGTACAATAGCCATTAAATAGTTAATAACTATTTAATAGTTACCTAGTTAAAATAATTACAAAATTACCTGTAAAATAAATCCTAACCTAAGTTACAATTAAACCTAACACTATACTATCAATAAATTAATTAAATAAAATACCTACAATTATCTACAATTAAACCCAACACTACACTATCAATAAATTAATTAAATACAATACCTACAAATAAATACAATGAAATAAACTAACTAAAGTACAAAAAATAAAAAAGAACTAAGTTACAAAAAATAAAAAAATATTTACAAACATTAGAAAAATATTACAACAATGTTAAACTAATTACACCTACTCTAAGCCCCCTAATAAAATAACAAAGCCCCCCAAAATAAAAAAATGCCCTACCCTATTCTAAAATTAAAATAGAAAAGCTCTTTTACCTTACCAGCCCTGAAAAGGGCCCTTTGCGGGGCATGCCCCAAAGAATTCAGCTCTTTTGCCTGTAAAAAAAAACATACAATACCCCCCCAACATTACAACCCACCACCCACATACCCCTAATCTAACCCAAACCCCCCTTAAATAAACCTAACACTAAGCCCCTGAAGATCTTCCTACCTTATCTTCACCACGCCGGGTTCACCAATCGATCCAGAAGAGCCTCCGATGTCTTGATCCAAGCCCAAGCGGGGGCTGAAGATGTCCATGATCCGGCTGAAGTCTTCAGCCAAGCGGGAGCTGAAGAGGTCCATGATCTGACTGAAGTCTTCTATCAAGCGGCATCTTCAATCTTCTTTCTTCCGGATACATGTAGTTCATCCCGCCGATGCGGAACATCCATCTTCACCGACGACTTCCCGATGAATGACGGTTCCTTTAAGGCTGATCGGATCAGCCAGTCGGATTGAACTTGATTCTGATTGGCTGATTCCATCAGCCAATCAGAATTTTCTTACCTTAATTCCGATTGGCTGATAGAATCCTATCAGCCAATCGGAATTCGAGGGACGCCATCTTGGATGACGTCCCTTAAAGGAATCGTCATTCGTCGGGAAGTCGTCGGTGAAGATGGATGTTCCGCGTCAGCGGGATGACCATGGATCCGGAAGAAAGAAGATTGAAGATGCCGCTTGATAGAAGACTTCAGCCCGATCATGGACCTCTTCAGCTCCCGCTTGGATGAAGACTTCAGCCCGATCATGGACCTCTTCAGCTCCCGCTTGGATGAAGACTTCAGTCGGATCATGGACATCTTCAGCCCCCCGCTTGGGCTTGGATGAAGACTTCGGAGGCTCTTCTGGATCGATCGGTGAACCCGGCGTGGTGAAGACAAGGTAGGGAGATCTTCAGGGGCTTAGTGTTAGGTTTATTTAAGGGGGGTTTGGGTTAGATTAGGGGTATGTGGGTGGTGGGTTGTACTGTTGGGGGGGGGTATTGTATGTTTTTTTTTACAGGCAAAAGAGCTGAATTCTTTGGGGCATGCCCCGCAAAGGGCCCTTTTCAGGGCTGGTAAGGTAAAAGAGCTTTTCTATTTTAATTTTAGAATAGGGTAGGGCATTTTTTTATTTTGGGGTCTTTGTTATTTGATTAGGGGGCTTGGAGTAGGTGTAATTAGTTTAAAATTGTTTGTAAATATTTTTTTATTTTTGTAACTTAGTTCTTTTTTATTTTTTGTACTTTAGTTAGTTTATTTCATTGTATTTATTTGTAGGTATTGTATTTAATTAATTTATTGATAGTGTAGTGTTAGGTTTAATTGTAGATAATTGTAGGTATTTTATTTAATTAATTTATTGATAGTGTAGTGTTAGGTTTAAATGTAACTTAGGTTAGGATTTATTTTACAGGTAATTTTGCAATTATTTTAACTAGGTAGCTATTAAATAGTTATTAACTATTTAATAGCTATTGTACCTGGTTAAAATAAATACAAAGTTGCCTGTAAAATAAATATTAATCCTAAAATAGCTACAATATAATATTAATTTATATTGTAGCTTTATTAGGGTTTATTTTACAGGTAAGTATTTAGCTTTAAATAGGAATAATTTATTTAATAAGAGTTAATTTATTTTGTTAGATAAAAATTATATTTAACTTATGGGGATGTTAGGGTTAGGGTTAGAATTAGCTTTAGGGGTAAAAATTTTTATTAGAGTAGCGGTGAGCTCCGGTCAGCAGATTAGGGGTTAATGCTTGAAGTTAGGTGTCGGCGATGTTAGAGAGGGCAGATTAGGGGTTAATACTATTTATTATAGGGTTATTGAGGCGGGAGTGAGGCGGATTAGGGGTTAATACATTTATTATAGTAGCGGTGCAGTCCGGTCGGCAGATTAGGGGTTAATAAGTGTAGGTAGGTGGTGGCGACGTTGGGGGCGGCAGATTAGGGGTTAATAAATATTATGTAGGTGTCGGCGGTATTAGGGGCAGCAGATTAGGGGTACATAGGGATAACGTAGGTGGCGTTGGTGTACGGAGCGGCAGATTAGGGGTTAAAAAAAATTAATAGAGTGGCGGCGATGTGGGGGGGGCCTCGGTTTAGGGGTACATAGGTAGTTTATGGGTGTTAGTGTACTTTAGAGCACAGTAGTTAAGAGCTTTATAAACCGGCGTTAGCCCAGAAAGCTCTTAACTACTGACTTTTTTCTGCGGCTGGAGTTTTGTCGTTAGATTTCTAACGCTCACTTCAGCCACGACTCTAAATACCGGCGTTAGAAAGATCCCATTGAAAAGATAGGATACGCAATTGACGTAAGGGGATCTGCGGTATGGAAAAGTCGCGGCTGGAAAGTGAGCGTTAGACCCTTTCCTGACTGACTCTAAATACTAGCGGTAGCCCAAAACCAGCGTTAGGAGCCTCTAACGCTGGTTTTCACGGCTACCGCCAAACTCTAAATCTAGCTGTAAATTTTAAATCATCTGAAATAATAATTCCAAAGTCCTGTTTTCTCATCTGTAACAGTCAGTAAAGTGTCATTGAGTCTGTAATTAACATTTGCATTTTTTTCCCCTAAATGCATTCTTTTACACTTTGCTGTGTTAAACTTTAGTTCCCAGTCGTTTGTCCAATCCTCCAATTGTTGTATATCACTTCTCATTTTGTCTACCCCTCCTGGAACATCCACTCTGTTACAAACATATGCAAACATACATACTTTCCCCTGTAGCCCTTTGCTGATATCACAGATAAATATGTTAAACAAAACAGGCCCCAGGACTGAGCCCTGTGGAACACCACTAGTAACAGACCCCTCTGCTGAATTAACTCCATTTACTAAGACACTTTCGGCTAGATTTAGAGTTCTGCGGCCAAAGGGGTGCGTTAGCTACGCATGCTTTCCCCCCCCCCGCACCTTTTAAATACCGCTGGTATTTAGAGTTCACAGAATGGCTGCGTTAGGCTCCAAAAAAGGGAGCGTAGAGCATATTTACCGCCACTGCAACTCTCGATACCAGCGGCCAGCTTCAAAAACGTGCTCGTGCACGATTCCCCCATAGAAAACATTGAGCTGAAAAAAAACTAACACCTGCAAAAAAGCAGCGTTAAGCTCCTAACGCAGCCCCATTGTTTCCTATGGGGAAACATTTCCTAAGTCTGCACCTAACACCCTAACATGTACCCCGAGTCTAAACACCCCTAACCTTACACTTATTAACCTCTAATCTGCCGCCCCCGCTATCGCTGACTGCATATTATTATTAACCCCTAATCTGCCGCTCCGTACACCGCCGCAACCTACGTTATCCCTATATACCCCTAATCTGCTGCCCCTAAAACCGCTGACCCCTATATTATATTTATTAACCCCTAATCTGCCGCCCCCAACGTCGCCTCCACCTACCTACACTTATTAACCCCTAATCTGCCGACCGGATCTCACCGCTACTCTAATAAATGTATTAACCCCTAAAGCTAAGTCTAACCCTAACACTAACACCCCCCTACGTTAAATATAATTTAAATCTAACAAAATAAATTAACTCTTATTAAATAAATTATTCCTATTTAAAGCTAAATACTTACCTGTAAAATAAACCCTAATATAGCTACAATATAAATTATAATTATATTGTAGCTATTTTAGGATTAATATTTATTTTACAGGCAACTTTGTAATTATTTTAACCAGGTACAATAGCTAATAAATAGTGAATAACTATTTAATAGTTACCTAGTTAAAATAATTACAAAATTACCTGTAAAATAAATTCTAACCTAAGTTACAATTAAACCTAACGCTACACTTATCAATAAATTAATTAAATAAAATACCTACAATTATCTACAATTAAACCTAACACTACACTATCAATAAATTAATTAAATACAATACCTACAAATAAATACAATGAAATAAACTAACTAAAGTACAAAAAATAAAAAAGAACTAAGTTACAAAAAATAAAAAAAATATTTACAAACATTAGAAAAATATTACAACAATTATAAACTAATTACACCTACTCTAAGCCCCCTAATAAAATAACAAAGACCCCCAAAATAAAAAAATGCCCTACCCTATTCTAAAATTAAAATAGAAAAGCTCTTTTACCTTACCAGCCCTTAAAAGGGCCATTTGCGGGGCATGCCCCAAAGAATTCAGCTCTTTTGCCTGGAAAAAAAAACATACAATACCCCCCCCCAACATTACAACCCACCACCCACATACCCCTAATCTAACCCAAACCCCCCTTAAATAAACCTAACACTAAGCCCCTGAAGATCTTCCTACCTTGTCTTCACCACGCCGGGTTCACTGATCCTGATGCATCTAAATAGCACTTCTCTCTCCCATTGTGTATTTTAGAACATCAGGTTTCTCAGGGGTATGGTTCAGCGGTGTTTAAAATTTAACTTTCATTTGAGAAATTAAAAAACAAAATGTCTATTTAAAAACACAAATAGATTTCTGACATATCTGATTAATATGATTAGGGCACTTTGGAAAATCAAGATCTAAGTAACCACAAGAGTGTACACTTATTAATTGATTGTGTTGGCCCCACACTATATATTAGATTAATATTTTCCAACTTAAATTGATGATAGAGGTCTATAAGTAATTATTATTCACTATAGATATAGACATTTATGGGGTTCAGTTTTAATATTATTTGCAATCTCTTCTTAAATGGATTTGTGTATGAGATCTGCGATTTGCATTTACTTTGGTAGATATAAGTGAAGCTCAACTCTTATATTATGCTTTTGCGCTTAGAATGGAGTTGTATTCAAGTCAGTATCAGTAGATAGAAATGTATACTTCCTTAGAAAGGAATATTATTTAGATTGATATTGTAGCTGTTTGGAAAGGGGTAAGAGGGGTGCAGAAAGTTACACACTATTTTTGAATTAAGAAATGAATTGTGTATTTTTATCTGACAATAAACATCAGTATATATAATATTATATATGTATATATATAATACTTTATATTTATAAAGGGGCTCCACTATGTGGGGCTAGTTAGTCTTTGGATCTTTGTCAGATGTATTAAGAATCATCAATGCCCCTGACTAATTGCGCTATTTCAGTTGCTGTAGTATGCCCCTTTAGATAATCGGGGTAATCTTAAAACATTGGGATATTAGGATATGCATATATATGTATATATAGAAGCTCAGAAAATTGTAAGATTAAGCCGAGTGATCAAGTGTTAAAGAAATTTGACATCATCATTTATATTTGAAAATTATTCTTTACTTAATTTTCCAACCTAAAACATATATATGGTTAAATTATTGAACCTCTTTTTTGTAAGTAAATATACTGGTTGTTCTTAGAAAAATAAACAATGTTAATTGCGAATTGTTACACATGTATCCTAATCCCTATCTTGAGTATGAGTTTCTATTTTAACTATAAGTACGCTTTCTCGTTACCTCTTGTCAACACCCTAGCCTTAATATATCTCTGCAAAAGTTACTTGTTGTATTATATTGGCATATATTGTTGGTGGTATTTTCTCAATATCAATATTCATAAAAACAATGGTATTTACAGTCGCAATGGTTTAAAAGTGCTTGGCAAGTGTCTTAATATTTATATTCACAGTAGTTTAATCGTGCTTGTGTTTATATCCTGCTATGTGGATGCATTAGGTATTCAGATTATTTAAACCACACAAATTACTCTTTACCAACCACTGAATTATACCTATAATTTCTATCTATTTGTCGTTGACAATAAGCGTAACTACGATTCTATAGAGCTTAACGTCATCTATTGGCATAAGTAATATAATCGGAATATAGAGGACACCATCTTGGATGACGTACCTTAAAGGGAAACTTCATTCTTCGCTGACCATCGGAAGAAGAGGATGCTCTGCGCCGGAGGTCTTGAAGATGGACCCGCTCCGCGCCGGATGGATGAAGATAGAAGATGCCGTATGGATGAAGATAGAAGATGCTGTCTGGATGAAGACTTCTGCCCGCTTGGATGAAGACTTCTGCTGGCTTCAAGGAAGACTTCTGCCCGCTTGGATGAAGACTTCTGCTGCCTGGATGAGGATGGATGTCCAGTCTTGGAAAACTGTAAGTGGATCGTCGGGGGTTAGTGTTAGTTTTTTTTAAGGGTTTATTGGTGGGTTTTATTTTTAGATTAGGGTTTGGGCAGTAAAAGAGCTAAATGACCATTTAAGGGCAATGTCCATCCAAATGCCCTTTTCAAGGCAATGGGGAGCTTAGGTTTATTTAGCTAGGTTTTTATTTGGGGGGTTTGGTTGTGTGGGTGGTGGGTTTTACTGTTGGAGGTGTTTGTATTTTTTTTACAGGTAAAAAAACTGATTTCTTTGGGGCAATGCCCTGCAAAAGGCCCTTTTAAGGGCCATTGGCAGTTTAGTGTAGGCTAGGGTTTTTTTTATTTGGGGAGGACTTTTTTATTTTGATAGGGCTATTAGATTAGGAGTAATTCTTTTTTATTTTTGATAATTTCTTTTTTTATTTTGTGTAATTTAGTGTTTATTTTTTTTGTAATTTAGATAATGGTATTTTATTAATTTAATTAATTTAATGTTATTGTAATGTTAGGTGTTAGTGTAACTCAGGTTAGGTTTTATTTTACAGGTAAATCTGTATTTATTTTAACTAGGTAGCTAGTAAATAGTTAATAACTATTTATTAACTAGTCTACCTACTTAAAATAAATACAAACTTAGCAGTGAAATAAATATAAAACCTAAGATAGATATAATGTAACTATTAGTTATTTTGTAGCTAGCTTAGGGTTTATTTTACAGTTTAGTATTTAGTTTTAAATAGGAATTATTTAGGTATTAATTGTAAGTTTTATTTAGATTTATTTTAATTATATTTAAGTTAGTAGGTGTTAGGGTTACGTTAGAGTTAATAGGTTTATTATAGCGGCGGTGTTGGCGGATGGCAGAATAGGGGTTAATAATATTTAAATAGTGTTTGCGATACGGGAGGGCGGCGGTTTATGGGGTTAATAGGTAGTTTATGGGTGTTTAGTGTACTTTGTGACAGTTTTTTTATGAGTTTTATGGTACAGCTTTGTAGCGTTAATCTCATAACTACTGACTTTAGATGGCGGTTCGGATCTTGTCATTTTAGGCTGTATCGCTCACTATTTGTCCTCACAGCAAAACTCGTAATAACGGCGCTATGGAAGTCCCATTGAAAAAGGAATTTCCTTAAAGTGCGGTACTGACGTTGTGTGACGGCCAAACAAGTGTGCGGTACAGCTATTCTGACAGCGGAAGGGAAAAAGCATAACGATGCCAAACTCGTAATCTAGATGTTTGGTTTTTTTGCATTTTCCATACTGTCCCAACTTTTTTGGAATTGGGGTTGTATATATATTTTCTTTTACAGTATGCATAATAATTTTAAATAATTAGTTTTTTAATATTTCAATAACATGTTTTGAAGATAGCAATTCTTCATGTGCTCTAACCCGACCGTGTTAGTCCTAAATTGTGAATAATAAAAATAAAAAAATAACATTTTCTTCTATGTGAAGAACATTGGAAAAGTAAAACACAGTAAAACATAATAAAAAATATTAAAATTGAATAAATATTTATATAAATATGCATGTATATATACATACTGTATATAAACATATAAATACACATGCATATATATATGCACATATATATATATACACAGACACACACACATATACATATTTAGACATGTATATATATATATATATATATATATATATATATATATATATATACTGTATATATATATATATATATATATATATATATATATATATATATACAAACACATATACATATACAACTAGATTACGAGTATTTGTCTGTAAGGCTTGCGTTGCTAACAAGCCTTTTTTTTCACCGCTCCCTTAAGACAACGCTGGTATTACGGGTTTTTTTTAAACCTGGCGTTAGCCGCAAAAACGTGAGCGTAAAGCAAAATTTAGCTCCACATCTCACCTCAATACCAGCGCTGCTTACGGTAGCGGTGAACTGGCTAAACGTGCTTGTGCACGATTTCCCCATAGGAAACAATGGGACTGAGCCGGCTGAAAAAAAAACTAACACCTGCAAAAAACAGCGTTCAGCTCCTAACGCAGCCCCATTGATTCCTATGGGGAAAGGAATTTTATGTCTAAACCTAACACCATAACATGAACCCCGAGTCTAAACACCCCTAATCTTACACTTATTAACCCCTAATCTGCTGCCCCTGACATCGCTGACACCTACATTATAATTATTAACCCCTACTCTGCCGCTCCGGACACCGCCTCAACCTACATTATCCCTATGAACCCCTAATCTCCTGCCCCCAACATCGGCGAACCCTACATTATATTTATTAACCCCTAATCTGCTCCCCCCAACGTCGCCGCAACCTAACTACATTTATTAACCCCTAATCTGCCGCCTTCAACGTCGCCGCCACTATAATAAAGTTATTAACCCCTAAACCTAAGTCTAACCCTAACACCCCCCCTAATTTAAATATAATTTAAATAAATATAAATAAAATAACTAACATTAATTGAATTATTCTTATTTAAAACTAAATACTTACCTATAAAATAAACCCTAAGCTAGCTACAATATAACTAATAGTTACATTGTAACTAGCTTAGGGTTTATATTTATTTTACAGGAAACTTTGTATTTATTTTAACTAGGTACAATAGTTATTAAATAGTTATTAACTATTTAATAGCTACCTAGTTAAAATAATTACAAATTTACCTGTTAAATAAATCCTAATCTAAATTACAATTACACCTAACACTACACTATTATTAAATTAATTACATAAACTACCTACAATTAATTAAATTAAAATAAATAAAGTACGAAAAAAACACTAAATTACAGAAAATTAAAAAATAATTACAAGAATTTTAAACTAATTACACCTACTCTAATCCCCCTAATAAAATAAAAAAGCCCCCCAAAATAAAAAAAAATCCCTACCCTATACTAAATTACGAATAGCCCTTAAAAGGGCCTTTTGTGGTGCATTGCCCCAAAGTAATCAGCTCTATTACCTGTAAAAAAAATACAATACCCCCCCAACATTAAAACCCACCACCCACACACACAACCCTACTCTAAAACCCACCCAATCCCCCCTTAATAAAACCTAACACTACCCCCTTGAAGATCACCCTACCTTGAGACGTCTTCACCCAGCCGGGCATAAGTGGACCTCCAGAGGGGCAGAAGTCTTCATCCGATCCAGCCAGAAGAGGTCCTCCAGACGGCCAGAAGTCTTCATCCAGGCGGCATCTTCTATCTTCATCCATCCGGAGCGGAGCGGGTCCATCTTCAATCCAGCCGACGTTGAGCATCCTCTTCAAACGAAGTCCAAGCGAAGAATGAAGGTTCCTTTAAATGACGTCATCCAAGATGGCGTTCCTTGAATTCCTATTGGCTGATAGGATTCTATCAGCCAATCGAAATTAAGGTAGGAAAACTCCTATTGGCTGATCCAATCAGCCAATAGGATTGAGCTTGCATTCTATTGGCTGTTCCAATCAGCCATTAGGATTTTTCCTACCTTAATTCCAATTGACTGATAGAATCCTATCAGCCAATCGGAATTCAAGCTGATTACTTTGGGGCAATGCCCCGGAAAAGGCCCTTTTAAGGGCTATTTGTAATTTAGTATAGGGTAGGGAATTTTTTTTATTTTGGGGGGCTTTTTTTATTTTATTAGGGGGATTAGATTAGGTGTAATTAGTTTAAAATTCTTGTAATTATTTTTTTATTTTCTGTAATTTAGTGGGGGTTTTTTTCGTACTTTAGTTTATTTATTTTAATTGTAGTTAATTGTAGTTAGTTTACGTAATTAATTTAATGATAGTGTAGTGTTAGGTTTAATTGTAATTTAGGTTAGGATTTATTTTACAGGTACTTTTGTATTTATTTTAGCTAGGTAGTTATTAAATAGTTAATAACTATTTAATAACTATTGTACCTAGTTAAAATACATACAAAGTTGCCTGTAAAATAAATATAAACCCTAAGCTAGATACAATGTAACTATTAGTTATATTGTAGCTAGCTTAGGGTTTATTTTATGGGTAAGTAGTTTTAAATAGGAATAATTTATTTAATTGTAGTAATTTTATTTCATTTTATTTAAATTATATTTAAGTTAGGGGGGGTTAGGGTTAGACTTAGGTTTAGGGGTTAATAAATTTAATATAGTAGTGGCGACATTGGGGGCGGCAGATTAGGGGTTAATAAAATTTAACTAGTGTTTGCGAGGCAGGAGTTCTGCGGTTTATGGGTTAATATATTTATTAAAGTGGCGGTGATGTCCAGTCGGCAGATTAGGGGTTAAAAACTTAATTTAAGTGTTTGCGATGTGGGGGGGGGCTCGGTTTAGGGGTTAATAGGTAGTTTATGGGTGTTAGTGTACTTTTTAGCACTTTAGATAAGAGTTTTATGTTACGGCGTTAGCCCATAAAACTCTTAACTACTGACTTTTAAATGCAGTAGGAGTCTTGACAGGAGAGGGTGTACCGCTCACTTCTTCCAAGACTCGTAATACCAGCGTTAGGCAAATCCCATTAAAAACAACTAAGATTTGTGAGAACTGAGAATTAAGCAGAAGTTAGACTAGCCAACCTCACTAACTGCACTTCTCACAACTTGTGCAGTTGATTAGGATTTTTTTTTAATTAGTTGTGGTAGGTGGCGCAAACCAAGTTGCTATTCCCAATGTGTCTTACTGTAAATATGTGTGATAATATGTGGGCTCAATATATGTTAATGTTTTGATAAGTACTATTTTATATTCTCTTATGGAAAAAATTGGATGTTGAAACTTTTTAAAAAAAATATATATTATACTTTATTTGATTCCGGTAAATTTACCCAATAATAGTGATGCTAAAAGTACAATTAAACAAATATTATTACAAATTCCTTCAAAGTTTAAAAAATGACACTGGTGTCTCTATGTATCTATGTATAAAATGTACGTAATATATAAAAATATATGAATATATAAAAATTAAATTAAAATAATATTGTTGAAATCTTGCAATTTATACAGTTATAGGTTTATCACAAGTTGTAATTTCTAACAAAATGTTTGTAAATACAATTTAATAGTGGATAAGACAATAGTTGCTGTATAGTTCATATAGGATACTTTGTTTCAAGTTCAGCTGTGCAATTGAGATCTTATCTTAGGTAACTATATATCAAATGTAGAGGTATGTTGGTGCGATTTTTATCACACTGTGATACAAGTATACAAATTAGTACCTTAAAGTGTATCTGTTTGATATCACTTTTGTGAGATGATTGCGGTTAAATAAACACTGTTATGCCAATAATTTGCTGATGGCAGTTCTATATGGGCTGCTGGCGGTTAAATAAATGCCGCTTTGGTTTCCTCGTTAGGTGGGCTTATCTGTTTGCTGCGAGGAAATTCACTTTTATATAAATGTCCGCTTTGTTATCTTGTCCTTTGTCGGTCAGTGACCGATCGCGCTCTTAAGGATTTCTTGGTGGGATCTTCGTTGCGGTTAGGTGCTAACCGTTTGCAAATGTTTTTTAAGTATCTCCGGTTTTTCTATTCTGTGATTTGTCTGTCGGTCAGTGACCGATCACGATGGTATGGTTGTTGGATGACCTCCTGATGTGGAATATTTGCGTGCCTCTCCGGTCCGTTGTTCCCAGGTTTCTTTGATGTCGGTCAGTGACCGATCTGGGTACTGAAATGTGGTTGTGGGATAAGTAGAAAGTTTGTAGGATAAGTAGAAAAAGGAATTCTAGTTATCAATGTGATCTTTGCGGTTAAATATATGCCACTAAGTAGGAACTTGAATATTTCACCAGGGTATAGCTGGTATTCTCTTTGTCTTCTCAAATCCTTTGCAGGTGTGCTCTGGTATCAACGCGTTTTGGCTGGACAGCCTTTTTTTTTGTCTTTGTTTTTTTTTTTTTAAATCCCATTAAAAAGATAGGATACGCAGTTGACGTAAGGGGATTTGCGGTATGCTCGAGTCGCGGAAGAAAAGTGAGCAGTACACCTGTACCTGTCAGACTCGTAATATCAGTGAGTGTTAAAAAGCAGCTTTGGGACCTCTCAACACTGCTTTTTAAGGCTAACGCCAAACTCGTAATCTAGCCGATACATATATATATATATATATATATATATATATATATATATATATATATATATATATATGCAGTATAAATATATACAGGTGGCCCTCGTTTTACAGCGGTTCAATTTACACTGTTTCAGAATAACAACCTTTTTTTTCAGTCATGTGACTGCTATTGAAAAGCATTGAGAAGCAGTGCATTTATTAAAATAGCCAGTAGGTGGAGCTGTCCGCTTGTGTTGCAGCAAAGCCAAGCAAGCTGAAATTAATCAGTTTAACCAGACCTGAGCTATTGAGCAGATTTCAAAGGAACAAGATCTTCCTGTCTATAAATCAGTCCAGATTGGAATGCATAGAAAGAACTGTTTGCAGAAAAATGCAAGTGAAGTCTGTGTTGTGTGATTATTTTATTAGGTTTATAATGCTGTTTAGCAAATGTTTTTGTTCATTTAACTTAGTTTAATTAATTATTCTGTGTTGTGTGATTATTTTATTAGGTTTATAATGCTGTTTAGCATTTAAAGTCTTCATTTCAAAGCTTTAAAAATAAATGCATTAGGTGTTACTTATGACATTTTTGGGAGGGGCCTGGAACCTATCTCCCTCACTTCCTATTGACTTACATTATAAATTAGGTTTCAATTTACAACGGTTTCGATTTACAACCATTCCTTCTGGAACCGAACCCCGGCGTAAACTGAGGGCTACCTGTATATATATAAATACACACCCACACATATACTGTATGTATATATATATATATATATATATATATATATATATATATATATATATATATATATATATATATATACACACACACACACAATAGCCATTTCCAGTCAAACACCTTGTCTTATACCATATACCTTTTAACCAGTCAAACACCTTGTCGTATACCTTTTAACCCTTATAAAAAATATTTTATATTTATATATTATTTTATCAGATAGTGTATATATGATTATAACAGTTTATTTTAATGTATTTATGTTGTGCTTAGTGCAACTTTTTTTAACCCTTACACTTTACGCTAGTTCTTCACTCGTGCTAACGCAACAAACACAAATTTTGTTTTTGTTTAAGCTCACCCATTTACTTTCAAATACCCTCGAAAGTTAGCGGGGTAATGATATTGCTTCTCATGACCCACACTAACTTTAGAGCGCCACTTGTAATCTAGACCTGTGTCTACCCCCCCATTTCATCCTACACATTTTATTCTTATATTTGCACTGAAATATGTATTTGCAGTAATAACCATATTTTAATTTTTTCAATCTTTCTCTACCTATAGGTTAGTATAAAACTTGCAACACTAAGAAAAAATATAACAGATAAGAATCTAAAAATAAAATTTATGCTTAACTGATGGATGAATCCAGAGCCATTTGTTGATCCATATATAGATCATTCTTTGACCACTAACTGAGCATCGATAGTTGAAGGGGACACAAGTGAAAACGGGAAAAAGGAATCGCATCTGAAGCAACTACCATAAGAACCACTACCTCCATGTACTGAGTTACAGACAGCAATGGAGTACTCTGCAGGGAGAGACATACTCTCTGGATTTTTGACCTGCACAATTCCGTCAGGAACTGACGTATACAGATTGAATCTATAACGACTACTAAAAACGTTATCATTGTAGCAGGATATAATCAGCTTTTGGAAACATTAATTTTTCAACCATGTCTTGGAAGAATAATAGAAGCTTGTGAGCATGAGTGATCGCAAAAGACAGGGAAGAAACATACACCAGAAATGCCCTGATCTCTGATCACTGCTAACAGAGTATACATCCTTGAGGTCTATCGTAGTCACAGGCCTCCTGAAAAAGACTCAGAATTTGGTTTGAGGGCCGCACCTTCATGCTGGTTTATTGGTGTTGTTGGGCTTCTTGGATCGCTTGTTCTTTGACTATGAAGAATCAGGCTTCCAGGCTGACTTAGAGGGCTCAGGTTTCTGAAAAGAGGAGGACTTTTGATCTCCTGAGGAGTGAAAGGAACAAAACTGATTTCCTCTTCTTTTCTTTCCTTTGGATTTTTTTATCCTGAGGAAGAAAGGCTCCTTTCCCACCAGTAAATGTCCATGTCTGAAATCAATAGAATCCTCCCCTGGAAGGGAGTCATCAGTCTATTCTTAGATATCATGTTTGCTTACCAAGATTTTACAGTAACCATAAGGATCTCCTTGACAGCACTACCATAGACATATTTTTGACATTGATCTTAATAATGTCCATCACAGCATCACACATAAATGCTTGAGCCATTTTAAGGACTTTAATGCAATTTTGTAAATTCTTGGTAGAGGAATTGTCCGCCACCAATTTGGCTAGGGAGTAACATCATAGTGTTACTACTGTAACAACACAGGTGAGTGAAATTGCTGGTCTAAGTAAAAGACCTGTTCAGAAAAAATAGTTTCCTTAAGAAAGACTCTAATTTGCAGTCCATTGGATCTCTAAACAAAGTGATATCCTCCATAGGGATAGGCATATGTTATTTGTTGTTTCCCACACTTCCACATTCTGTGAAATGGGGTACATTTGATTAAATCTTGTGGAAGCAGCAAAAGGTACACCTGGCTTTTTCCATTTCTCAGCAATATAGTCAGAGTCCACATCAGGGACCTGAAACACCTTTGGAATTTTTGGTGGAGCTTTGAAAACAATATTTAACTGATTAACAGGCATTTTTTTCAGCAGGCTTTTCCTCAGAAATCATCCTGCAATAGGTTATGGATATGTTCCACCTTAAATCTAAAGGCATTGTCATATTCAGGATCAGGAACAGGCTCCTGTTCATCTGATGAGACTTGCCCATCAGAACTAGAAATATTTTGATCTTTAGAGTCAGAGCTCTGTAAAATAGCAGGCATTTTGCAAATTAACCTCATGAGACTGAGATAAATCCCTAGATGCACGTTTACGCTCACTTGGTTTGGGGATCGCCGCCAAACAATCTATTCTATTTTAAATACAGGAGTAAAATCAGTAGAATCCCCCTGAGTGACAAGTATTGGGCAAACTTCCCTCTGAGAAGTGGAAGGTTGTGGTTGGTTTGCATGCAGTGAGTGCACAATGCTCACAGATTTGGTTGACCTGGCATATAGGAACAGATTTGCAAAATAAACATATGTATGTAACTAGAGGGATAGCAGAAACGGACTCCTCAATACAAATAAACTAACAGTAAACTGTTAGAAAGCCCTCTACATTATGTAGCACTCCATCAGACACAACATCTCTCAGAGCAATAAGCATTAAAACCCCTAAGAATATTAAATAGCCCTTAAGTTACCCCTAGCAGCTCCTTTATGGGCACTTCCCTCCTTCTTGTGACTGGTAGGCACTGGAAATAAGTTTAGAATTTGGACCAAGCAGTTTTAGTAATAATCTAGTTGTTGAGGCTCTTGATTGTGAGAAAATCCAGGGAACACTGAGTAAAAACACTTTTGGTTCCTTTTCAATAAATAGTGGTGCACCAAGCATAAAACCCCTTAGAAATGTTAAAATATTGGTCCCCAGCCTAATCGGAGCCTCCTTTACAAAACTGCATATTGCACTAAGCTAATGGCTGTTTTCTTAAAGGGCCATGCACTTTAATACTGAAAGCGCCCCCAAAAATACCCCTAGAGTTGCCAAAAGGCTGCAAAGGGGCAGAGGCTTCCCTGATAATGTTCCCAATGATGATAGAACTATTAGGGACCTGATAGGGAGAAAAAATGTGTCATGAGGAGAGCAGGTTAAGTCCCCTGGCTATGCTATACCTGTTTCACAGTAGCCTCTGGGCTGTGTGTGTGCTGTGTTAAGTCACTTACCTTACGCAGCACCTCCACTGGCTTACTAGGCATGTCAATCTAAGTCAATGCAGCTGCAGCAGTATGCAGTAGGGAGCCTACCAAGTGCAGGTATTGAGTACCACAGAAGATTGCAGTAGGAAATACCCGAGTCCCTCAGAGGGAGGCTAGGGACGAGTCCCTGTGATGCCTGAGGGTAGGTATGGCTGAAATCCCATTAGGGAAATGCTATGCACATAACAGGGTATTCCTATGTCCCTGTATCTTTTCAGCTGCTATGAAGAGACTTTTCTATCTTCTTTGTAAATTATACTCCCCAGGGACTCTGGGTCTCACATAGGTTTGAGCTTCCAATTTGTAATCATAAGATAAGTAGCTGGAACAAACTCTGTTCTCAACCAATTCCTACGAGGTCAACAACAAAACTAAGAGAGAGGTGGAAGTGTGTTAAAGGTCTTGTATGGGTTCTTGACCTCCTCCTAGAGGAGGAAAATATATCCCATATCTTATGGAAGTCAGTGGACCAACATCATTTTACAAAAGACATGTTTATTTTGAAAAATGTGACATTTTTCTCTGATGTAATGCAACACATCACCAAATCAGCAAAGGCTTCCTTAGGCTAAAAGCACATGCCTAGCAGTATAATGTACCAGCATGTGACCTACTTTTGTATCATGAGCAGGTTACCTAAACTTTCTAGTTATACAGGGAGGGAAAGGGGTTAATTTATTTGACAATTTATTTACAGAACCATGTGTGATTTTCATGTGATCAATTTGTACTATGTTGTTTGCACAGAGCAGGGTGTCTTCACGTATTGCACAATAGGGTATCCATCTCATCTGCATTGTTTTAGGTATAGTAGATACTCTGTTGATAAGTTGTTTTTTCTCAAATATTTATTTATCAATGCTGACAAAACAAGTACATATTATGACATATAATAAAATAGAACAGAGTAAAGTTAGTGAAATATTCAAGTCAATGTCTTCAGCTAACAACAAGAGCTCGTCTCCTGCAGCAAACAGCTCTTGTCAGCATACATTTTGGAATTAAATAGAAGCAAACCGCAACAACTATAACAATTTAAAGAAGCAAAACACATCGTTGTTCCTCAAAGACAACGCAGATTTTAAAATTAAAAGATACAATTTAGATTGTCACCACCTAACTTGGCATTAACACCTACCCAGGGCACGTCATTGCAAGATCCATCAAGACACATTAGTTAAAACCTTTGTTGGTTCCCCTTCACCTTCTCACCATAAAATCCAAATACCAATTACCTCTAAGCTGAGCCTGTAAGAAATAGTCTTTTAGTAGGTGTAGTAGATGAGTCAAGAGATCAAAAGGGAATGTACGAAGGAAACATTCCCATTTTCTCATAAACAAAGTAGGTCTAGAGTGTATATCTCCTGTTTAAATGTAAGTTGTTGTGAGAGCATATTCTGTAGCGCTTGTAGGGTAGCAGGCATATCTTTCAACCAGTGCTTAAAGATCAACTTCCTTGCAAGCAGATTAACTCTTCTTAGGAACCTCCCATATTTCCCCACTCCCCTGGGCAAACCCATGAATGTTGTCAATTTACTATACAATGCTAATTTTACATGACATTTCACTGGTAACCAATGGGAGATCATCCTCCAAAAAGAAGGCAGTCATGGACATAGCCAGAGCATGTGCATGAGGCCAGGATCTAAGCAGTTACACTTGAGGCATACATTCTGAGAGTGAGGTACCCACTTCTGATACAGTCTTCGTGTAACATAAGTGTTATGTAAAAGTTTTACATGTGAGTCTCTTAAATTCTGTGATAAAGTCACCCTTTTCACTAACTCTAAACTATTTTGAACTTGTTGTACAGATACTGTATCTCCCAAAATGACAGTCCAACTGCTTGCAATACTGTCAACAGTCTTTTCATTTATATGTACTAAGAGCATCTTGTATATAGGACTAATAAAGTATATTCCACTTGTATAGAGGGTGAGTAATCTTGTGAGTGTTTGTGAATGGTCAACATTAGCTTTGATTAAAGTGGAGATGTAGTGTTTTGCTCGTAAATATGCAAAGTGTTGATTGTTAGATAATCTATATCTAATCTGAAAGTCTTGGAATGTTTTAATCCAAGTCTTTATTTCTTTTAACAATTGGTGTACATAAATTTCCATTTCCATTCCTGAAAAGGAATAGTTCTAAACCCTGCCAAGAAATCAGGATTTCATTTTAAGGGCAAATATGTAGTGTATAAATTAGAAATACATAACCATTTAAACACACCTCCATTCACTCAACGGTTCAACAAAGGGGACAAACTCCTTTCATAGTTTATTGGCTTGTCTTGCTGACATATGTGGGAGCATAGTTAGAGACCAGGATGCTACTTGTTCCTGTTTTAATGTCCCTAAATTAAAATGGCTTGCCTCCCTTAACCAATCCAAAGAAAATTTACTAAGGGACACCCAATTGTATAGTTGTACGGTGGGGAGACTCAATCCCCCTTGTGCTTTCCCACTCACTAACATTGGGAGGCCTTTGGGGAGTTTCCTCCCTCGCAAATAAAATTAAGGATTTTAGAATTCAAAACATCTAACTCCCTTTTCACCAAAACAGAACTGGGAGCATCTGAAAAACATATAGCAGTTTAGGGAATATTATCTTTTTTTTTTTTAAATGAGATTTTTATTGGAACATTGTGCAATACAACAGAATCAAATTGTCAAGGTACGGTAAATATGTAATACAAGGCAAGAAAATGGGAAATATATGTACAGGCAAAAAAGGAACGAGAATTTTTTTAACACAGTCAGTGACTCGCTCAGGGCAAGTGTTAAATTCCATAGATTTGAAAGTAAAATAGGTAAACACCTAGCAAATACGGTTAAACAGGCACGGGGTTCCAATATAATAGAGGCAATCGTAAAAAAAGGGGGTAAGGCATACAAAAAATGCACAAATCGCAGCAGAATTTTTAGATTATTACCAAAATATATTTAAAGAGGATGAAATAGATGTACAAAATAACAAAAAAAATCTGGGATAAATGTTCCCTACCTCAAGTAGGTCCAGATAAGTTGAAAAATCTAAATAAACCAATGGAATTAGACGAAGTGAATAAAGCAATAAAAAAAGCAATTCTTAACAAAGCAGCTGGCCCAGATGGTCTACTAGCATAATATTATATCAAAAGTGAAAAAATATTGCATAAATATACAAAATCATATATTACGCTAATCTGTTAGACTCATATAGCCCTATATCATTGCTCAATATGGACTATAAATTATTAACAGGGATTATTGCCACAAGAATTAAGTCCTTAATGAGCAAATTAATACACCCAGATCAGGCCGGGTTTATGGCGGGACGAACCTCTTTTTCAAATATTAGGAAAGTTATTCTTGCATGAGACTATTTTTCAGACGAATCAAGCACGCTGATCAAAGAAAAAGACATAGATAGAACCATAGGGGCATATTTATCAAGCTCTGTATGGAGCTTGATGCCCAGTGTTTCTGGCAAGCCTTCAGGCTCGCCGGGAACACAAGTTATGAAGCAGCAGTCTAAAGACCGCTTCTCCATAACCTGTCCACCTGCTCTGAAGCGGCAGACAGACAACAGCAGAAATCAACCCGATCAAATACAATCGGGTTGATGGACACCACCAGCAGTTCACAAGAAGTGCTGGTGCAGTGACAATACACTGTCGGCATTTATCGATGTGCAGCGGACATGATCCACAATATCAGATCATGTCCGCTCGCACAATGAAAATTCGGCCCCATAATCTCAATCAACACTGAAAAAGCTTTTGATTGTGTGAGCTGGGACCATTTATATTCCACCCTTGAAAAATTTGGCTTAAAGGGATTTTTTCTTTCTTTTATTAAACATCTATATAGTAGTCCTTTTTCTGCTTTACTAATTAATGGCAACATCTCTCCTAGTTTTTAACAAGCAAAGGGCACAAGACAGTGATGTCCACTTTCTCCCCTGCTATTTAACTTAGCGATAGAACCCTTGGCAATTACTATCAGACAGAATATAAAAGGAATCCAAATACGAAAGAGCGAACTGCAAGTTGCATAATATGCTGACAATCTTCTGGCATTTACCAGTAATACAAGGGTAAATGTGCCCAAACTATTACATATCCTTCAGGTTTTTGGCTCCTTCTCAGGATATATAGAAAAATCGAAAGTCCTGTGGATAAGCAAACAAACTGATTCTAGCACTATTTTTAAAGAAGCAAATCCTTATATTAAATATTTGGGTATTAACATTTCTAGATCTCTGAATAAATGGTATGAGCATAACTTTCCTTTTATTATTAACAAAATATGTACTGATCTTAAGAGATGGGCGATTCTTCCTCTGTCACTTACAGCTAAAATAAATTTGATAAAAATGATAGCCTTATATAAACATATTCAAATATTACATAAAGGATTCCGAGAATTTTAATGGAGGAAGGGGAAGATTAACATGTTGATATATAGACTGAGTCAAACATATAATTCAGCTGGTCTTAACCTTCCTTCATTACAAGAATATAATTGGTCCTGTATGGCTAAGCTTGTGCCTGACTCGATAGTAGAGAATCATTTTGCCCTGAAGAGTATAGAAGAAAGTATTTTGTCCCCGTTTGCAATAAAAACATTAATTCATATACAACCGAATAAACTTCCAGACTATATTTAAAAAATTATAGTATATAATAGTATAAAATCCCATCATTGCCTGGCAAAGGGTTTGCAAATCTTTAGAAGTTTCACCTTACTTCTCTAAATTTCTTCCATTAAGTGGCAATCCAGATTTCCCAGAAGGGTAAAATCATATGTTTTCTGGCACTGGAAAGGGAATGGGCTAGAATATGCAGCACAATTATTTGGGAACAACTGGGATTTAACCAAAATGTTATTTTTTCCAGCTGGAAGTCTGTGAAACCCCCAAGTTTTAAGAAAGTCATAGAAACAGTTAGGAACAAAATGATAATTGAACAATATGATGCCCGAAATAATTTAATTACAGAGATCCCTAAATTCTTCGAAAAATGGGAAGATTTTTTAAAAATCCACCCACCAGTTATTCAGAATTAAATAATCTCCCCTTTTATAAATACAGTTTACATACAAGAAGCTATCCTGGGAGGAGAAAATAATTTAAGCTAGACAGATAGAAGTGGATGGTGAGGGTAAGGCATGTTCTAAATAGGAGATCGGTTGGAGGAAACCCCCTTCCTTTTTTTTTGTGGTAAAATGAAAAATTTAGGTTAATTTCATGCTGTAACCCAAGAGATATGTACTAATATATTTTATGTTTTATATTGTATAATGTCAAACAGAGTATTGTATTTAGTACGAAGGTTTTGTTTTTGTAGTACTGATTGGGTACTTGAATTTTTGTTTTTCAATATTATATTTGATATGAAATATTAATAAACCTCTTTTATAAAAAAAAAATGTAATACAAGGCAATGAAAAGAAAGCAATCAATATTCAAGACATGGTGACTTGGTCAGACAGAACAGGTAATTATCCAGTGAACGTGTAAGAGAACATATCTGCAAGGGCAACAGTTTTCCAATGTGACTCAGGTCTAGATAGGCATTATCACCAAAGCTAAGTCCCATAGAGAAGAGTCCCTCAAACTAGTCACCAAGTCCAGATGAACAGTATATAGTTAGCAAAATAAACAGTATTATCTGATAGGTATACAAATCTCACGTATTCCAAAAATAAAATGGAATCCTGTAACTTGACAGTGTTTTTAAAGATCGAACTACTGTGATTAAAATAGGCAGAATAAAAAAAACAACATTCACTCTTATCATTATATAATTATTAAGATAAAGATAACATTTGACCAAGGGTAACACAATGTAAAATAAAAGAATACAAAATTAAGGTTTTTACCTGAGTGCAGGAGAGTTGGACATTTACTATAAATCGTGTAATTGAGCGGTAATGAGCATTAATGTCCATCAGTGTAAGGAAGAAAAGAGAGTAATAAAAGGTCCCACAAAAATATATTGGCTGAAGGGTATATAATTCAAAGGTAACACATTGAAGGGGTGTTTATGTGGTAAAGTAGAAACAAGTAATGTACCTGTTGTTTGAGCAAAAAGATTAAATAAGAGGAGACCTGTCACGCAGAGGAAATGTAAGAAGAGGGGGAGAAAAAGAGAAAAGAGAAAGGAAGGGGGGACAAAAGGGGAGTAGGAGAGGGAAGGAGAGGATCTTGGACAGAGGAGCACTACAGATCAGTTTTTGGTCCCATTCAAGTGGCGAGGTCAGTTGCAAAACTTACTCCTTGAGTTTATCGAGCTTCAGCCAATAGGATGAGAGCTACTGAAAATGGGTAACTTGCATTCAATCATCAGTGTGCCGCGGACGATCTCATGAAGAGGAGCTCCATGTCGACAAAGACTGCCGCAGCCGGAAGACCGCTTCGCTCCTCAGAAGACCGCGCCACACCTCCGGGAAGAAGATAGAAGATGGCCCCGCGATGGATGAAGATGGATACGCTTGGATGAAGAATTTGCTCCTCCTGGAAGAAGATGGATGTCCGGACTTCAGGAACGGTGAGTACATTTTTTGGGGTTAGTGTTAGTTGGTTTTTTTGGGGTGTTTTTTTTTTTTAGATTAGGGCTTTTATTATTTTTTAATGGGCAGCAAAAGAGCTGATTTCGGGGGTGACGGTTTAGGGGTTATTGGCTTTATTTAGTTTCGGCAATGTCGGGGGTGGCAGATAAGGGGTACTTAGACTAGAGGTTTATGTTAGAGTGTTAGGTTTTAACTAAACTTTCTTGTCTCCATAGACATTAATGGGGAATGCGTTAAAGCAATCGCCATAGCGCAATCGCAGGTGTTAGTTTTTCTCCATTGATGTCTATGGGGAAAACGTGCACAAGCACGTCAAGTCAGGACTTGGCTCTCGTGAGCGCATCCATCAAATGGATAGATCATGGAGTGACATCGCCAAGAACCCTCCCAACAAGAGACATCAACTTCAAGATCCTCTGCATACATCTTCAGTAACCTGACCTACATGGAGGTATTTTGCAACACCCAAATTTTTTTTGAGATAACCGGTCTTACACCTAGTAGATTACATCCAAACTCTACTGGTAACCGTATAAAGTTCAAGTCAACCTTCCATATCCTTTATACAAAATAATGCTGAGATGATATGGTTATTGTTCATTTATATGTTTATCCTAGACTTAACATGCTCATTACTTTACAGTTCCTTACTCTATCAGTCTCACTTGAAATCAAACAACTTTAACTCATGAAGATATAATGTATGGACCACTGGTAAAACATTATAGTAAATGTTTTCTTTGATAGGCAATAATGATTACATGTGAGGTGCACTTAGCAAAGAGGCCAGAAACTACTAACCTGAGTAAAAAGTCTGTCTGAATTTTCTTGTTTATTCGTATTCAGTCCACCTAATAAAAGTTTACTTACTGCTACAGATATGTTTTTTTCAGGTTGGAACTGACATATGTGGTAACCTGCTTTTCATGAACTCAATGGGCTATGGGAATCATATGCCCACAAAAATCAACGTTCTGAGATTACATGGTTGCTACCTATATGCTAATTTGTTCAAAAGTTATTAAGTTCACCAGTTCATGTTTAATTTTCTTTAGTAATATATGTACTGTTAGCAGTTTGCTCTTCCTTTAAAGAGTTTCAGGTACAATTAAACCAAAGTGCCTAACTTTATCACACCCATTATTATTGAAAATGTTTTTGTTTTTTCTCTTCTGTGTCTTGGAAATATAGACTGATATAACTTCCTTTCATAGGCTTTGCAGGATATGAAAAACCAGGACCTTCATAACATCTTGCAATTATAATCAATGATCACTACACTTTTAAATAAGTGATTATTATTTTTATCTTCAATTGGGGTCTAATATGGCCCCTGTATATGTCATTATATATATCCTGGCTATGAATCTGCGATTATGAAACCCCTAACACATCCATGTATCTCTTTTTATACTCACTACATAGATTACTTATTTTTGGTTTGGACAGGGAGTTTAATACACCTTCAAAATTGGGTGTCTGAATTGAATCACTCTGATTCACCCATTAAATTTAAGATGGAATGTAGCGTACAAAATGTACACTTCTTGGACCTTAAAGTATTCAAGGTCCTTAATGAAGGTGTATCTCTCTATACCAAACCTACAGATAGGAACTCGCTTCTCTTGTCTACTAGCTGCCACCCTGACCACCAAAAGTTGGGTATAATTGCCTCTCAGTTGACAAAGGTGGTTCGTAACAACTCTGATTCTACCATCCTCTAATCTCAGTTAAACACTATGTGTACGAAACTACAGGCTAGAGGGTATGCTAAGAAAGACATTGACACAGCCAGGAAACGCCTGGATGGCCAATCACAAAATACACTTTTGGAACGGACTAAGGTGCACCCTGACCCCTAATTTAAATTTCATCATGGCCTTCACTCCAGAACATCACAGTGTGGCCAAAACGGTCCGTAATCGATGGGCTATATTACAGACTGATAAGAACTTGTCCAATTGGAGACTGAACCCTCCCCGTATGGCTTACAGACATGCCAGGAATATACAGGACATATTGGTCAAAACTAACCCCAAGGATTCCTATCAAAAGGACACATGGCCCAAGTTTATCAAAAAAACATAATTTATGCTTACCTGATAAATTTATTTCTCTTGTAGTGTATCCAGTCCACGGATCATCCATTACTTGTGGGATATATTCCCTTCCCAACAGGAAGTTGCAAGAGGATCACCCACAGCAGAGCTGCTATATAGCTCCTCCCCTCACATGTCATATCCAGTCATTCGACCGAAACAAGACAAGAAAGGAGAAACCATAGGGTGCAGTGGTGACTGTAGATTAATTAAAAATTTAGACCTGCCTTAAAAAGACAGGGCGGGCCGTGGACTGGATACACTACAAGAGAAATAAATTTATCAGGTAAGCATAAATTATGTTTTCTCTTGTTAAGTGTATCCAGTCCACGGATCATCCATTACTTGTGGGATACCAATACCAAAGCTTAAGTACACGGATGATGGGAGGGACAAGGCAGGAACTTAAACTGAAGGAACCACTGCCTGTAGAACCTTTCTCCCAAAAACAGCCTCTGAAGAATCAAAAGTGTCAAATTTGTAAAATTTCGAAAAAGTGTGAAGCGAAGACCAAGTCGCAGCCTTGCAAATCTGTTCAACAGAGGCCTCATTCTTAAAGGCCCAGGTGGAAGCCACAGCTCTAGTAGAATGAGCTGTAAGCCTTTCAGGGGGCTGCTGTCCAGCAGTCTCATAGGCTAAGCGTATTATGCTTCAAAGCCAAAAGGAGAGAGAGGTTGCCGAAGCTTTTTGACCTCTCCTCTGTCCAGAATAAACGACAAACAGGGCAGATGTTTGACGAAAATCTTTAGTTGCCTGCAAGTAGAACTTCAAGGCACGGACTACGTCCAGATTATGCAAAAGACGTTCCTTCTTTGAAGAAGGATTAGGGCACAATGATGGGACAACAATCTCTTGATTGATATTCCTGTTAGAAACCACCTTAGGTAAAAACACAGGTTTAGTACGCAGAACTACCTTGTCTGAATGGAAAATCAGATAAGGAGAATCACAATGTAAGGCAGATAACTCCGAGACTCTTCGAGCTGAGGAAATAGCCATCAAAAACAGAACTTTCCAAGATAAAAGTTTAATATCAATGGAATGAAGGGGTTCAAATGGAACTCCTTGAAGAACCTTAAGAACCAAGTTTAAGCTCCACGGAGGAGCAACAGTTTTAAACACAGGCTTAATCCTAGCCAAAGCCTGACAAAAAGCCTGGACGTCTGGAACTTCTGCCAGACGCTTGTGCAAAAGAATAGACAGAGCAGAAATCTGTCCCTTTAACGAACTAGCAGATAAGCCTTTTTCCAAACCCTCTTGGAGAAAGGACAATATCCTAGGAATCCTAACCTTACTCCATGAGTAACTCTTGGATTCGCACCAATACAGGTATTTACGCCATATCTTATGGTAGATTTTCCTGGTAACAGGCTTTCGTGCCTGTATTAAGGTATCAATAACTGACTCGGAGAAGCCACGCTTTGATAGGATCAAGCGTTCAATCTCCATGCAGTCAGTCTCAGAGAAATTAGATTTGGATGATTGAAAGGACCTTGTATTAGAAGGTCTTGTCTCAGAGGTAGAGTCCATGGTGGACAGGACGACATGTCCACTAGGTCTGCATACCAGGTCCTGCGTGGAAACGCAGACGCTATCAGAATCACTGATGCTCTCTCCTGTTTGACCTTGGCAATCAGTCGAGGCAGCAGAGGAAACGGTGGAAACACATAAGCCATGTTGAAGAACCAAGGAGCTGCTAGAGCATCTATCAGCGTCACTCCCGGGTCCCTGGACCTGGATCCGTAACGAGGAAGTTTGGCGTTCTGGCGAGACGCCATGAGATCCAGTTCTGGTTTGCCCCAACGATGGACGAGTTGAGCAAACACCTCCGGATGGAGTTCCCACTCCCCCGGATGAAAAGTCTGACGACTTAGAAAATCCGCCTCCCAGTTCTCCACACCTGGGATGTGGATCGCTGACAAGTGGCAAGAGTGAGACTCTGCCCAGTGAATTATCTTGGAGACTTCTAACATCGCTAGGGAGCTCCTGGTTCCCCCTTGATGGTTGATGTAAGCCACAGTCGTGATGTTGTCCGACTGAAATCTGATGAACCTCAGTGTTGCTAACTGAGGCCAAGCTAGAAGAGCGTTGAATATTGCTCTTAACTCCAGAATATTTATTGGGAGGAGTTTCTCCTCCTGAGTCCACGATCCCTGAGCCTTCAGGGAATTCCAGACTGCGCCCCAGCCTAGAAGGCTGGCATCTGTTGTTACAATCGTCCAATCTGGCCTGCGAAACGTCATACCCTTGGACAGATGGACCCGAGATAGCCACCAGAGAAGAGAATCTCTGGTCTCTTGATCCAGATTTAGTAGGGGGGACAAATCTGAGTAATCCCCATTCCACTGACCTAGCATGCACAATTGCAGCGGTCTGAGATGCAGGCGCGCAAATGGCACTATGTCCATTGCCGCTACCATTAAGCCGATTACTTCCATGCACTGAGCCACTGACGGGCGTGGAATGGAATGAAGGACACGGCAAGCATTTAAAAGTTTTGATAACCTGGCCTCCGTCAGGTAAATTTTCATTTCTACAGAATCTATCAGAGTCCCTAGGAAGGAGACTCTTGTGAGTGGTGATAGAGAACTCTTTTCCACGTTCACCTTCCACCCATGCAACCTCAGAAATGCCAGAACTATCTCTGTATGAGACTTGGCAATTTGAAAGCTTGACGCCTGTATCAGGATGTCGTCTAGATATGGAGCCACCGCTATGCCTCGCGGTCTTAGAACCGCCAGAAGTGAGCCCAGAACCTTTGTAAAGATTCTCGGGGCCGTAGCCAACCCAAAGGGGAGAGCTACAAATTGGTAATGCCTGTCTAGAAAGGCAAATCTTAGGAACCGATGATGATCTTTGTGAATCGGTATGTGAAGGTAGGCATCCTTTAAGTCCACTGTGGTCATGTACTGACCCTCTTGGATCATGGGCAGGATGGTCCGAATAGTTTCCATTTTGAATGATGGAACTCTTAGGAATTTGTTTAAGATCTTTAGGTCCAAAATTGGTCTGAAGGTACCCTCATTCTTGGGAACCACGAACAGATTTGAATAAAATCCCTGTCCTTGTTCCGTCCGCGGAACTGGGTGGATCACCCCCATTACTAGGAGGTCTTGTACACAGCGTAGGAATGCCTCTTTCTTTATCTGGTTTTCTGATAACCTTGAAAGATGAAATCTCCCTTGAGGAGGAGAAGCCTTGAAGTCCAGAAGATATCCCTGAGATATGATCTCCAACGCTCAGGGATCCTGGACATCTCTTGCCCACGCCTGGGCGAAGAGAGAAAGTCTGCCCTCCACTAGATCCGTTTCCGGATAGGGGGCCGTTCCTTCATGCTTTCTTGGGGGCAGTAGCAGGTTTTCTGGCCTGCTTGCCCTTGTTCCAGGACTGGTTAGGTTTCCAGGCCTGTCTGAAATGAGCAACAGTTCCTTCCTGTTTTGGAGCGGAGGAAGTTGATGCTGCACCTGCCTTGAAATTTCGAAAGGCACGAAAATTAGACTGTTTGGCCTTTGATTTGGCCCTGTCCTGAGGAAGGGTATGCCCCTTACCTCCAGTAATGTCAGCAATAATTTCCTTCAAGCTGGGCCCGAATAAGGTCTGCCCCTTGAAAGGAATATTAAGTAATGGATGGCGAATCCGGAGTTCTTAGCCGTTAGTTTAGTCAAATGTACAATGGCATCAGAAACAAATGAGTTAGCTAGCTTAAGTGATTTAAGCTTGTCCATAATTTCATCCAATGGAGCTGTGTAAATGGCCTCTTCCAGAGACTCAAACCAGAATGCCGCAGCAGCAGTGACAGGCACAATGCATGCAAGGGGCTGCAGGATAAAACCTTGTTGAACAAACATTTTATTAAGGTAACCTTCTAATTTTTTATCCATTGGATCTGAAAAAGCACAACTATCCTCAACCGGGATAGTGGTACGCTTTGCTAAAGTAGAAACTGCTCCCTCCACCTTAGGGACCGTCTGCCATAAGTCCCGTGTAGTGGCGTCTATTGGAAACATTTTTCTAAATATAGGAGGTGGGGAAAAGGGCACACCGGGTCTATCCCACTCCTTGCTAATAATTTCTGTAAGCCTTTTAGGTATAGGGAAAACATCAGTACACACCGGCACCGCATAGTATCTATCCAGCCTACACAATTTCTCTGGAATTGCAACTGTGTTACAGTCGTTCAGAGCAGCTAAAACCTCCCCAAGCAATACACGGAGGTTCTCAAGCTTAAATTTAAAATTTGAGATCTCTGAATCAGGTTTCCCCGGATCAGATCCGTCACCCACAGAATGAAGCTCTCCGTCCTCATGTTCTGCAAACTGTGACGCAGTATCAGACATGGCTCTTACAGCACCAGCGCGCTCTGCATCTCTCCTAATCCCAGAGCTATCGCGCTTGCCTCTCAATTCTGGCAATCTAGATAATACTTCTGACAGGGTATTATTCATGATTGTAGCCATGTCCTGTAAAGTAATTGCTATGGGCGTCTCTGATGTACTTGGCGCCATAATAGCATGCGCCCCCTGAGCGGGAGGCGAAGGTACTGACACGTGAGGAGAGTTAGTCGGCATAACTTCCCCCTCGTCGTCTGGTGATAATTCTTTTATAGATAAAGACTGACCTTTATTATTTAAAGTGAAATCAATACATTTAGTACACATGTTTCTATGGGGCTCCACACTGGCTTTCAAACATAATGAACAAGTAGATTCATCTATGTCAGACATGTTTAAACAGACTAGCAATAAGACTGGCAAGCTTGAAAAACACTTCACAATAAGTTTACAAGCAATATAAAAAAACGCTACTGCGCCTTTAAGAAGCACAAAACCTGTCTCAAGTTGAAATAACAATGAACCAAAGCAGTTATACCAACCAAATTTTCACAGTAAATGTATTAAGTTAGCAGAGTATTGCACCCACTTGCAAATGGATGATTAACCCCTTAATACCCAAAACAGATAAACAATAGAGAAAAAACGTTTTTTAAAACAGTCAAACACACTGTCACAGCTCTGCTGTGACTGATTACCTCCCTCAATATGACTTTTTAAGCCTTTTGAGCCCTCTAGAGAAGTCCTGGATCATGCAGGAAGAAGCAGGAGTCTGAATTTTTACTGCGCAAAAAAGCGCTAAAATAGGCCCCTCCCACTCATATTACAACAGTGGGAAGCCTCAGTTAATTGTTTCTATGCAGAAATTAAGCCAGTCATGTGGAAAAATTATGCCCCAATAAGTTTTATCACCAAATGTACGTTAAAAAACAATTAAACATGCCAGCAAACGTTTTAAAACACATTTTTTAAAGAGTATATATCTCTATTAATAAGCCTGATACCAGTCGCTTTCACTGCATTTAAGGCTTTACTTACATTACTTCGGTATCAGCAGCATTTTCTTAGTCAATTCCATTCCTTAGAAAAATATTTTACTGCACATACCTTAGTTGCAGGAAAACCTGCACGCCATTCCCTTTCTGAAGTTACCTCACTCCTCAGAATGTGTGAGAACAGCAAGTGGATCTTAGTTACTTCTGCTAAGATCATAGAAAACGCAGGCAGATTCTTCTTCCAAATACTGCCTGAGAAAAAACAGCACACTCCGGTGCCATTTAAAAATAACAAACTTTTGATTGAAGAAATAAACTAAGTATAAAACACCACATTCCTCTCACGACCTCCATCTATGTTGAGGGTTGCAAGAGAATGACTGGATATGACATGTGAGGGGAGGAGCTATATAGCAGCTCTGCTGTGGGTGATCCTCTTGCAACTTCCTGTTGGGAAGGGAATATATCCTACAAGTAATGGATGATCCGTGGACTGGATACACTTAACAAGAGAAATTATGTTTCAGATGTAGAGATTGCATTACCTGTAATGCATGCAAATGGGCCCTACTTTTCAGCACCCACACTCTAAAATCGCTACAAAATACAACACAGAGTAACTTGTAGTACTACGTATGTTGTTTATATCCTGATATGTCCGTGCTCCCTTTTCTATGTAGGGAAAACCATTACAACCTTTTGTGAAAGGATGGCCAACCATAGACACGCCACTAGGGATGCCAACAAGAAGGGCACTTCAGATCAGCCAGTGGCATGCCAGTTTGTACAACTAAAACACAGTGTCTCCAGTCTGAGAACCATGATCATAGACCATATTCCACCTCTAATTAGGGGAGGCGACCGCGGCAGAGTCTTACTTCAACGTGAGATGAAATGGATTTATACTCTGGACACGATGGAGCCCAGGGGGCTCAATATGCAGCTGGACTATGGCCCCTTCATAGGATGAAGATTGACATTACATGTTTGTGTTCCAACTATAGCTCGTATAGTGTCCAACTCGAATGAACAGCCAGTTTGACACTCATTCCCCCAACATGGTCACTCTCTATTTTGATTGGCTGACTGGATTCAACCCCTATGAAAGTACTAATGTCCGATGTGTGTCTACATCCTATGTACCATCCATACCCTCCAAACCTGAATTGAATTTACTACTTTTATACATATAACATTATCTGACAAGTCTCATTGTGTTCATTGCATATAGTGTTGCTTTTAACATCGTTTTTGGATTTTTGCAGTTTTACATAGAGACGCTCCCCTGATCACATACGTTACGCAGCATCAGACATGCTAATTAGCCATGTGATACACTCCACTCCGGAACAAAGAATCTAAGCTATGATGGTGCCGGTTGCACCTATTACAGTTCACTGCAAATCCGGAAGGGGTGTGGCCTAAGTGACATTGTAGCATTGCTACCAGCTATCAATTGGGCTAGACACAATGTATATAAAGCTGCAGCATCCATATGGTTTTAACTTGTTTATCTTCGGATGTCAGGCTATGCCATCTGCCTGAAGGAACTGACTGATCCATTTGATAAAGGTTTTAGTTGGCACCGACACGTCATGGGACCGTTTTAATCTTTGATACTCTACAAATAAAAGCTAAGTTTTATCTTCTTACCCAGTGAGTGCTATCTTATAATGTGACTGTTTATACTTTGTGATACAGCACCCTGGTGGATATTTGCTCAGTACATGAGATTTGGAGTGCAGGTCTCTACTTGCTATACTGTATATATATATATATATATATATATATATATATATATATATATATATATATATATATATATATATATACACTGTGTGTATGTATATATATATATATATATATATATATACAAAGAAGAATATCCCCTATAGTATGCTCCCAGACCAAATAAAATGTCCACTATTTAAGGCACAACACAGGCACATAAGTCGAAGTAAAGTGATTCAATCATACCTTTATTGTGGCATGTCAGACAAACACTCGGCATACAATAGCGGTGTGACTACCAGGAGACACAGGTGTGTGGAGTGTGACGTCATCTGACACGTTTCACGCCCTTCTTGCCCTTTTTTGAAAGATGTGGAGAGGGGACAGATTTAGGAAATTGTTTGATATAGAGGCGAAGTGGATATTTAAACTAGCAACAAAAGAACCAAAAGGAATAAACTCTAGATGGGATCTAGATCTATATCAAGGGAATTAAAATATCATAATATAATACAATATAAATAAAATCAAAAAATAATAAATTGTAACACCAGACAATTTGAAGAAATTTACACATTCCCTAAAAATCCGTTCTATTCACTCCTCATTTTCTATACTCATATCTCCGATAGCTATAAATTAAAATATCATTACTAATATTAATGAACACAACTCAGCATTGTAAGTTCATTATCCTAGAAATCTTACGTAGTGAAACAAATATCAAAAGAAATTTAATACTAAAGAATGATATAACCAATGTAGTAAATTAAATAAATAATTTATTAATCAGGTGTAAAGTTTAAAAACTGTTTTCTCACACTAAATAAACAACTTTTAATATTGTAACATTTTAGTGTTGATATGAATTATCGGCTCAAATAAACTTAGTTAACCCAGTCATGTAATAAGAAAAGATATTTGAACTAAGAATGTATAACGCAATAATTCTAAATAGTGATGAAGGGGTTAATCATAAGTTTGACGAGATCTCAGACAAACTAAGAGTCTAAAATAGTCTGAAAGCCTATACAGCAAGAGTAAAGAATTCACAAATATGAAGAGATAACAATATATATTCATGTATTACAAAACAATAATAGTTACTAATAAAGTATCATTGCAGTGAAAATTCAACAGAAGTAATGCATTACAATTTAACTGCAAAAAGTTTTCAGTCCCTTGCCATAGGATATGAACATCTAAGAGCCGTATAATTTCATAGGTTACTGAGTTTTAATTCAATATTAATTCACTTGAATTAATACACGTAACTTGCACGTCTATAAATACATACTTTTCTAACACTTTTTTAACACATTTTATCACACAAATTTATTAGTTAATTTTGAAAATACAGTCTGTTACTGTGACATCACATCAAGGGAGGAGTTTTTCAGGTAACCATTTAAAAGTATGCCAATTACACACACCTCCACATCTTTGACAAAGCGCCAGAAGGGCGTGAAATGCGTCAGATGACGTCACACTCCACACACCTGTGTCTCCTGGTAGTCACACCACTATTGTATGCCGAGTGTTTGTCCGACATGCCACAATAAAGGTATGATTGAATCACTTTACTTTGACTTATGTGCCTGTGTTGTGCCTTAAACAGTGGACATTTTATTTGGTCTGGGAGCATACTATAGGGGATATTCTTCTTTGTTTATAAGTATACCTGGAAACAAGCAGCCTGGTCTGCGAGTTTGGGTTTGTGCCGGGAGAGGCGCCGATGCAGCTTCCCTGTATGTTCCCGTACAGACCTAACCGCTCAGTATTCTTAACTCTCACTAACCTGTACATATATATATATATATATATATATATATATATATATAATTATGTATATATACTGATGCGCGAAACGCGTCAGATCTAGCACCCCTTGCACACCTGTGTTAGTGCTACTCACTTTGTATATCTAATAAAGTCACCTGGCTTCAAGTTCCTGAGTCCTCGCTTTCTTCCTTTGTATTATATATATATATATATATATATATATATATATATATATATATATAATTATGTATATATACCCAAATACCATCAAATATATGTAGAAATATGTATTTATGAATAAATAGAACATATTCTGCTATTTGAAGAGCATTGGAATGTGACATATTCATATTTTCATGTTGGGTTAGCGCACTTGAGAATATGCAACCGGGTTTGTGTGTGAGTAGAGTGTTAGGGTTTTTTCCACTTTTTTTGCTCCATTGACTTCTAGGGGGGAATACGTTAACATGATTGCGGTATTCGAACTTTGGCTTTTTGCTCACATCGGGATAGCGCACAAGCAAAAACAAAATTTATGCTTACCTGATAAATTTCTTTCTTTCTTGACATGGTGAGTCCACGGATCATCATCAATTACTGTTGGAAATATCACTCCTGGCCAGCAGGAGGAGGCAAAGAGCACCACAGCAGAGCTGTTAAGTATCACTTCCCTTCCCACAAACCCCAGTCATTCGACCGAAGAAAAGCAGAGAAAGGAAATAACACAAGGTGCCGAGGAGCCTGAGGGCTATATAAAAAAAACCTGTCTGAAAAAAGGGAGGGCCGTGGACTCACCATGTCAAGAAAGAAAGAAATTTATCAGGTAAGGATAAATTTTGTTTTCTTTCTAATGACACGGTGAGTCCACGGATCATCATCAATTACTGTTGGTAATCAATACCCAATCTAGAGGACACAGATGATATGGGAAGGCAAGACAGGCAACCTAAACAGAAGGTACCACTGCCAGAAGAACCTTTCTCCCAAAAGAAACCTCAGCCGAGGCAAAAGCCTCGATTTTATAAAATTTACAAAAAAAAGCTTGTTTAACAGAGGCCTCATTGTTGGAGGCCCAAGAAAAAGACACTGCCCTGCTGGAATGAGCTGTAAATCTCTCAAGAGGCTGCTGTCCAGCAGTCTCTTATGCCAAACAAATAATAATAATTCCTAACCAGAAAGAAGAAAAATGGAAATAGTTTTCTGACCTTAACTTTTTCCAGAAAGCAAACAAACAAAGCAGAAGACTGACGAAAGTCCTTGTAGCCTGCAAATAGAACTTAAGAGTACGCACAATGTCTAAGTTGTGTTATAAACGTTCTTTATGAAAAGAAGGATTAGGACAGAGAGAAGGAAAACTATTTCCTGATTAATATTCCAGTCTGAAACAACCTTAGGAAAAAAACAAACTTGGTACGGAGAACTACCTTATCTCAGTGAAAAATGAGATAAGGAGAATCACACTGCAAGCTGAGAGTTCAGAACTCTCCGAGCAGAAGAATAGCAGTAAGAAACAACACCTTCCAAGATAATAACTTAAAATCTATGGAATGCATAGGCTCAAACAGAGCCTGTTGTAAAACTTTAAGAACAAGGTTAAGACTCCAAGGTGGAACAACTGATTTAAACACAGGCCTGATTCTGACAAAAGATTGTACCTCCAGCACGCCCACCTGATGCTTGGGTAGCAGATGGTCTTAATACCCGATTCGGAAAATCCACGTTTGTCAAGCCTTCAATCTCCAAGCAAACAGCTTCAGAAAAACAATATCTGGATGAAGGAAGGGCCCCTGAAGCAGAAGATCCTTCCTGAGAGATAGTCTCCATGAGGTAGGGACGACATTTCCACTAGATCTGCATACCAGATCTGCGAGGACACGCAGGAATTATAAGAATAACCGATGCTCTCTCTTGCTTGATCCGAGCGACGACTCACAGAAGGAGAGCAAATGGAGGAAACAGACATGCCAAGCTGAAGTTCCAAGGAACTGCCAGAGCATCTATCAGAAAGGCTTGAGGGTCTCTCGACCTTGAACCGTACTATGGGAGATTGGAGTCCTGACGAGACGCCATCAGATCCCCCATTTGGTTGATAACCTGGAGAACACTTCCGGATGGAGATCCCACTCCCCGGAATGAAAAATCTGTCTGCTCAGAAAATTCACTCCCAATTGTCCCTGGGATGTGGATGGTAGATAGACAACCTCTGTGAGCCTCCGCCCACAGAAAGATCCGAGCCACCTCTTACAAAGCAAAGGAATTCCGGGTTCCTCCCTGGTGGTTGGTAAGCCACAGAGGACAATTTGTCCGTGATAAATTGCAATTGCCAACTGAGGATTGAAAATCGCTCTCCACTCCAAGATGTTTATGAGGAGAGCTGACTCCTAATGATCCAATTAACGAATCCCAGAACTACCTCCCAGCCCAGTAGGAAGCCGTCTGTGGACACATCCCCTAGGAATGTCTCCAGAAGGCACGCCCCGGGAGACATATACTCCTAAGAAACCACACCAAGAAATAGAGTCTTAATGACTGATCTAGATCTATCCACTGAGACAGATCCGGGAATTCTCCATATTGTGGAATTAGGGAAGGGAAAGATGTGTATGGAACCATCAGGCCAATTTCCTACTGAGAGGAAAATTCAACTGCAGCAAAATCTTAACTCCCGCCCAACTAGGTGTAAAAGTTAACTATCTACTGGACCACTACAACTTGCTGGTGGCCGGACAGAAAAGAGAACAGGAAAAATCCTTGACTTCCTAGATAGAGAATCTACAAAGGTCCCAGTAAACCACCCTAGTAGATGGAGCTAGGGAAATCAGACCATTTCCCAATCATGGGAAAGAAAATTGGACCAGATCTCGAGAAAAAGGTCTACTTAAAAGATGGATGACACCTGAACCAATATTGTCCAGTAAAGCACCCTTGCACTATCCCAGGACCTAAAATCCTTCTTGGATGTGTAAGACATGTGTAAAACTTGAGAAGATTCCGCCTCATGGGCACAGAAAAATACATCCTTCAGGTCTATGTTCTTATGAACAGAACCTCTAGAACCAAGAAGAATGGACACTACTTAGGTCAGAACCTGAAAAATATTTAGGAAAAATCCTAGATCCCATTTCCAGGCTGGAACGGGAACCGAAACTTTCAGAGAGGAATGTCTCGAACCCAGTTCAAGGAATGTCTCTAAACATGCCCAGAATGCAGATACCTTAGAAGGAGAAATCTGCCCCTGGGAGAAATCTGAGAATGGACTCCAAAGGACAAGACTGACCCTGCAGAAGGAAGAAAAGGAAAACTTTCCTTTAGTCTTACTCTCTAGACGAATAGTAGAAAAACACTTTAAACCATTAAGGTCCTAGGAATAATTCTATCAGATCAGAACCAAACAATGTCCATCCATGAAAGGAAAACGCCAGAAGCGTGGATTTGGAGGAAGCATTTGAAACGGCAATTGCAGAACTAAAAAGCCTAGGCTGTACCACCAAGCCACAGGTAGACATCTCAGCTGAGCCATATGGATTTCAGACCCAAGTACGGCGGGCTAGTGCAGCAAGTCTAATAAGACAAGGCTTTTCTCTAAATGAACCATTTATCTCCAGCTTCTTATCCAAGGATCCGTAAAGGAGTAACTATCCTCCCTGAGGATCGAGGACTGAGTTATATTAGAAAATGAGCCCATTTATCCTGGGAAGAACAGCTATACTCCCCAGGGATCGAAGTTCTCCTAGCTAGAACAGGAATAGTCCCTACTACTTAAGGCACCGTGCTTGACTTCCAAGTACTAACCAAGCCCAACCCTGCTTAGCTTCCGAGATCAGACGAGATAGGGCGCATTCAGCGTGGAGAGGCCGTAGGCTCCTCCATTCCAGAGAAAAATCTCCAAGCACGGTCTGTGACAGGAAAAAACTTCCACAGGGGAATCATAGTATTTATAAAGTTTACTAGATTCTTAGGATTGACGTCAACGTAACTGAGTCGTTCGATTGTAGCCAAAACCTCCTTAAACAATACAAAAACGTGTTAAGCTTAAAACTAAATGATTCTACTTCAGTATCAGGTGATTATATTATACGTATGCACCTCATCAGACCTATGAGGAAGAACCACCTGTGAGGCAGTAGGCGGAACAGAAACCTTACTAACTGATTCACAAATATTCCTCTTGCGATTTCCCTTAGTATAGGAAAAGCAGATGATGCCACAGATATCCAGGAGATTGAGAGGAACTGCAGGGCACTGCATGCAAAGCCATAAAAGGCTTGGGACTTTGAGGATAAAGCTGTGGCAATGCCTGAACATCCTCATCCTGAGAGACATGAGACTATCTCAAAATACCATAAGCGAGATCGGTAAAGGCACAAACTCCCACTCTCTTGCTCCCAAAATTCATCATACATATATAATAAAATTCGGATTGCCTGTCCACTTAAGTGATATTGGTAAAAACCAAATAGCTTGCTCTCCCGCTCACAATACCATGAAGCAGGACAGAGTAGACAATATCGTCCAAAATCATAACAGGCATCAGCACCCGAGGACAGCTTCAAACCTGGGTTTAACTTAATATAGTTCTGTTCTCTGCTGGATTAGCATAAACAGAGTATTTTCCTCAGATTGTCATTTACAATTAATTAACCCCTCATGTCTAATAAAGGGAAAACAGTCTCTCTTCATATCACTTTAAGTGTCTGCTCACTGCCTTAAACCATATCCTAACTAGGATATATGTGTATCCTTATAACATTTTTTGCAGGAATTCCCTTAAGTGCCTTTTTTACACTCCCAATCTGAAATATAAACAGCACTTACCTGCATCTAGCCGTCCAGCAGGAGGACAGCTTACCTGGCATGAGAGGTTGCCGCTCCTCACATAGGCCTGTAGAAAAAAAGAACGATCAGAATAAACTTATTCTGGCTTTCTGTACTAGGGCAGCAGAGTGTTAGGAAAATGCAGCAAGGCCCACCTTACAAGCCTAACTGCTTTAAAGCCACCACTGCCCTACTGAACAGACTAATGTGGAGTACAGCTAGACCCTATCTTGAGAGGAAAGACCAGAGCAAGCCTGCTTTCAAAATAATAAAATTTTGATTGAAGTCAGACACCAAAATTTCACCTCCTCCTTGCACTGAAGGCAAAGAGAATGAATGGGGTTTGTGGGAAGGGAAGTGATACTTAACAGCTCTGCTGTGGTGCTCTTTGCTTCCTCCTGCTGGCTAGGAGTGATATTCCCAACAGTAATTGATAATGATCAGTGGACTCACTGTGTCATTAGAAAGAAAACGTTTTACTTTCAAATTGTAATAAGAGCTCTACCCGATGCGCGCAAAAAGCTTACTTCTAGCAGAGTTAGTGCAAGAGCGGTAGTGTTAAATACTGCTCCACTTGTAATCTGGCCCTTATTGCTTCCAGCCATAATAAATTACATAATGGACGGTCCAAGGGCACACAGGGACTGATTACATGCTGTGGTGTTTTTAACTTCTAGTAAGTGCAACTTTTACACTTGCGTATTATTATATTAATAAAAATACGCTTGAATTGGAGGTGTGCTTTTGTATGCTTGTTTATAAACATCCAAACCCAAAAATGGCTGTTAAGCACTCTTTTTTACCTTATTTTCTAAAATTCATTTTATAAATAGCACTGGGAATTATACACCATTATCTAGCAAGATACAGCAATGTGTTATTCTCGATTTTCATTTCAACATAACATAGATGCAGTATTAAAATAAAATATATTTTTAATCTATATTAAAATTTTATATAGATATTAACAAGAATTAATATCATGACTATTTAAGGTATTTGTAAAGTGTGAAGATAAACCTGGGTTGGGCTCTGGAGTCCGTATCTTAGAAAATGCCTCTAGTTATCCCTAATCACAGAGTTGGCAGAGAACAGGAGTGCCATGGCTGCTAACCCACGTGGTATCTTCAATAGTTTTGAACTGTACTTGAGCATCTCAATCTTCAGTCCTTGTGATCTTCAACTGCACCTTTATCAGCCATTTAAACTATTATTTATCTATTATTTTTACGGAGAATAAAAACACCAGCACAAACTTCACACAAGCTCCAGACCGTTCCATCACAAGCCTCAAGTGGGCTAATCTGTTACTGGTGTCCTTTAGCAACTGCACAGCTGCATTTAACCATATTGGTTGGTGACAGCTATAGCTGTTTCAAAAATGTATTTAGGTATGCACCGTGCACCAGCATTTAAACACAGCTCTTGCTCAGAGAGCCTAAGGCACTTGTACCATCTGGCAATGACTGGTTTGTTAATTGCGGACATGATACAAGCCCCACTGATGTTTTGAGCAGCTGCAGTATTTAAAATGCACTACAAATATCTAGCTACGCTTTACATGCACGTGCAGAGAAAAATGTTAACACTAAAACTGTGATAAATTTTACTAGAAGCATTTTTGCCATTACATGTATATTGCAAATATGTTTCTATTCAAAAATGTAATTCATTTTTGTGCATTTCAATATTAATAATTTTAACTCCAAAGAAAAATAAAGAATGTGATTCAATCCTTGAAAAAAAATAAAAAAATATTAATTTGGCGGTCTCCTGGAGGAATTCAGCATTGCACACAAGCACTATTTTGCGCTCAAGTGTAATCCCGCCCCCTGCCTGCGCACAGCCAATCACGTGCGGGCAGGGGCTGCCAATCTCTCCGGTCGGAAAAGAACGGGGAGATTCAATTTCGCCAAATAAGAGGCGAAATTGAAGAGACTGCTGCTTGTTAAATACGGCGTGCAGGTTCTCGTGTGAGAACCTGCAGCCATAGGGGTTTAAAGGCTGGTAAAAGCCTTTGATAAATTGAACCCTTTGTGTTAATAAAGTAAAGATAGAGATCAATTCAGTGGCATATTTTTGTGCTGCCCTAGGCCCTGAGAAATCTTCTGATCCATCTGCTCCCCCACCCTCAACAACTTTAGTTTATATTTGCCTCATGTATTTTTCAAAACTGGTAGCCAGGGGTGATCCTCCAACTAAAGAACCATAGGTTATTCATTTGTAATAGATTTAACAAATATATTTTTGGAAAGAATAGGAGTGTCAAAGCAACATGCTACAGACCTATCCCTTAAAATGTGCTGCCCCCTGAGTTATTTACAGAATATTCTGTAGATTGTAAGGGTTAATACAACAACATGTCAAATGGATTGCAGCTACATTCCAAAAACTGATTGAAAGAATGTAATAACCATGTATGTGGCTGTATATGTCAGAGTTCCAGTGATCAAGTTATGTTTTAAGATGACAGAGGTGGCAGAAAATGAATGAAAACATATAAAAGTCCTTTTAATTGCAGAAAAAGACAGTGAAGAAATAGATAACACCTTACGTGTTATATTGCAGAAATGGATAGTGTGCCCCATACTGTAATATTTACTGCTATGCTGAAACATCCTTTGCTGCAATATGTGATAAGGTGTTTAATATGATTCAGCATATGATTGATAGTAAAGTAATACATGATGCTGCATCTTCAAGAGTAGTATGTTATGTAATAACACAGCATTTGTAATAGTGCTCTAGATTAATTAAAGCTTGTTGGTATGCAAGTACAATATTGTCTTTGTTCTGCAACACAACTGATATATTCAAACACCTAAAACAACACAGTTATGTTCCCTGCTAGCCTAGAGGGTTCTTATTTCTGCATATTTCTTATTGGTCTGCAGAAATGGTGTCCTTAACCCGCCTTGTATGAAAAAAGGAAAGGAATAAAGTGCAATGAAATTAAAGAATCATAAACCAAATTACATGCTGATATCAATGCCATACAGAAAACCACATGTATTAAAAAATACACAAATCAGTCACAGCAAGTTCATGTATTCTTTAATGATGTAAACCTAAAACTAAACAAAGGACAAAAATGAATATAGTGAAGTGTTGTAGGGTGCTGATGACTTGAGACAGCAAATATGCCAAATTACTACTCACATGCCTGAGATACAATCAGCTATTTCTCTTGCCGTCCTGATTTTCAGCTGTCAGGCTCAGCTTTCACTGGCAAATACTTAGTAGTTTCTAAACGATCATACTGAAAAGTTAAAACGAAAAAACAATAAAAGTTAAGTTTTGTTAGAATGGATCAATCATGGCAGAAATTAGCCCATTTCTTACACAACCTGGCGCTATAACATACCCCACAACTGTCCCGATTTTCGCGGGACAGTCCCGATTTTCGGGGTCTGTCCCGCTGTCCCGAGTTGCTAGCCATCTGTCCCGCATTGCCTCATACATAAAAAAAATAAAATAAATTCTATTGGGCACATAGCAACTGGCTTTTCTCTCCCAGGGTTATATACCTGTTAGATTCCTTGTGAAAAAGTAATGGTGTGTGGGTTAAGCAGGAGTAGGAAGGCTGTATACCCTCTGACCTCAGGTAATGGTGACCTCTAACCCCTGGTAGTGATGACGTCTAACCCCTGGTGATAATACTAGCATGCCTTCAGTTTTATAGGATGAGTAGTGCTAACACCAGGGTAACGAACAGTGGCAGCCTCAGGCTGCCAGCTAATGTGCTTGCCAACCCCAGGACCACATACAAGTTACAGATACCCATATATAATGTAGTGTGTGTGTATCTCTATCTATAAGTGTGGGTGTGTATCTGCATGTATAAGTGTAAGCTGTGTAGTGTGTGTGTGTGTAACTGCATGCATAAGTGTATGCTATGTAGTATGTGTGCCTGCATGTATAAATGTAAGCTATGAAGTGTGTGTATCTGCATGTATAAGTGTATACTATGTAGTGTGTGTGCATCTAGATGTGTAAGTGCGTACTATGTAGTGTGTCTGTATCTGCATGTATAAGTGTATGCTATGTAGTGTGTGTAGGGTTGCCACCTCAGCCATGTTTTCCTGGACACTTATGAGTTACACATGCTGCAGGGTGTGCAGGGGGGAACATGTATTGTGTTTCTGGACAGCACTATTTATATTCCTCCCTGCACACCCTGCAGCATGTGTTACTTATAAGTGTTCTGTATTTTAAGGGACGGGTGGCAACACTAAGTGTGTGTGTATCTGCATGTATAAGTGTAAGCTATGTAGTGTGTATCTGCATGTATAAGTGTATACTATGTAGTGTGTGTGTATCTGCATGTATAAGTGTAAGCTATGTAGTGTGTGTGTATCTGCATGTATTAGTGTAAGCTTTGTAGTGTGTGTGTGTGTGTGTGTGTATCTGCATGTATAAGTGTATGATATGTAGTGTGTGTGTATCTGTATGTATAAGTGTATGCTATGTAGTGTGTGTGTATCTGCCTGTATAAGTGTATGATATTTAGTGTGTGCCTGCGTGTGTAAGTGTATGCTATGTAGTGTGTGTGTATCTGCATGTATTTGTGTATGCTATGTAGTGTGTGTGTGTGTCTGCATGTATACATGTATGATATGCAGTGTGTGTCTGCATGTATAAGTGTATGCTATGTAGTGTGTGTGTGTGTGTGTATCTGTATGTTTAAGTGTATGCTATGTAGTGTGTGTGTGCGTATCTGCATGTATAAGAGTATGCTATGTAGTGTGTGTGTATCTGTATGTATAAGTATATGCTATGTAGTGTGTGTGTATCTGTATGTATAAGTGTATGCTATGTAGTGTGTGTGTATCTGCCTGTATAAGTGTATGATATGTAGTGTGTGTCTGCATGTGTAAGTGTATGCTATGTAGTGTGTGTGTGTGTATCTGCATGTATAAGTGTATGCTATGTAGTGTGCATGTGTGTATTTGCATGTATAATTGTATGCTACGTAGTGTGTGTGTGTGTATGTCTGCATGTATTAATGTATGCTATGTAGTGTGTGTCTGCATGTATAAGTGTATGCTATGTAGTGTGTGTGTGTGTATCTGTATGTTTAAGTGTATGCTATGTAATGTGTGTGTGCGTATATCTGCATGTATAAGTGTATGCTATGTAGTGTGTGTGTGTGTGTGTGTGTGTGTGTATCTGCATGTATAAGTGTATACTATGTAGTGTGTGTGCATCTAGATGTGTAAGTGCGTACTATGTAGTGTGTCTGTATCTGCATGTATAAGTGTATGCTATGTAGTGTGTGTAGGGTTGCCACCTCAGCCATGTTTTCCTGGACACTTATGAGTTACACATGCTGCAGGGTGTGCAGGGGGGAACATGTATTGTGTTTCTGGACAGCACTATTTATATTCCTCCCTGCACACCCTGCAGCATGTGTTACTTATAAGTGTTCTGTATTTTAAGGGACAGGTGGCAACACTAAGTGTGTGTGTATCTGCATGTATAAGTGTAAGCTATGTAGTGTGTATCTGCATGTATAAGTGTATACTATGTAGTGTGTGTGTATCTGCATGTATAAGTGTAAGCTATGTAGTGTGTGTGTATCTGCATGTATTAGTGTAAGCTTTGTAGTGTGTGTGTGTGTGTGTGTGTATCTGCATGTATAAGTGTATGATATGTAGTGTGTGTGTATCTGTATGTATAAGTGTATGCTATGTAGTGTGTGTGTATCTGCCTGTATAAGTGTATGATATTTAGTGTGTGCCTGCGTGTGTAAGTGTATGCTATGTAGTGTGTGTGTATCTGCATGTATTTGTGTATGCTATGTAGTGTGTGTGTGTGTCTGCATGTATACATGTATGATATGCAGTGTGTGTCTGCATGTATAAGTGTATGCTATGTAGTGTGTGTGTGTGTGTATCTGTATGTTTAAGTGTATGCTATGTAGTGTGTGTGTGCGTATCTGCATGTATAAGAGTATGCTATGTAGTGTGTGTGTATCTGTATGTATAAGTATATGCTATGTAGTGTGTGTGTATCTGTATGTATAAGTGTATGCTATGTAGTGTGTGTGTATCTGCCTGTATAAGTGTATGATATGTAGTGTGTGTCTGCATGTGTAAGTGTATGCTATGTAGTGTGTGTGTGTGTATCTGCATGTATAAGTGTATGCTATGTAGTGTGCATGTGTGTATTTGCATGTATAATTGTATGCTACGTAGTGTGTGTGTGTGTATGTCTGCATGTATTAATGTATGCTATGTAGTGTGTGTCTGCATGTATAAGTGTATGCTATGTAGTGTGTGTGTGTGTATCTGTATGTTTAAGTGTATGCTATGTAATGTGTGTGTGCGTATATCTGCATGTATAAGTGTATGCTATGTAGTGTGTGTGTGTGTGTGTGTGTGTGTATCTGTATGTATAAGTGTATGCTATGTAGTGTGTGTGTGTATCTGTATGTATAAGTGTATGCTATGTAGTGTGTGTATCTGCCTGTATAAGTGTATGATATGTAGTGTGTGTCTGCATGTGTAAGTGTATGCTATGTAGTGTGCATGTGTGTATTTGCATGTATAAGTGTATGCTATGTAGTGTGTGTGTGTATCTTCATGTATAAGTGTAAGCTATGTAGTGTGTGTGTGTATCTGCATGTGTAAGTGTATGCTATGTAGTGTGTGTATCTGCATGTGTAAGTGTATGCTATATAGTGTGTGTGTATTTGCATGTATAAGTGTATGCTATGTAGTGTGTGTGTGTATCTTCATGTATACGTGTAAGCTATGTAGTGTGTGTGTGTATCTGCATGTGTAAGTGTATGCTATGTAGTGTGTGTATCTGCATGTATAAGTGTATGCTATATAGTGTGTGTGTATGTGCATGTGTAAGTGTATGCTATGTAGTGTGTTACTGTGTATTTTTGCTAACTTTAAAGGCCAGAATCTAGAATATTAATGAGGAAAGCAGAGAGCAGTTTTAAAGAATCTATTATTAAATCTTCAATTAAGATAAAAATATTTAGCACTGTCTCTGCAAAGGTTAATTAAATAGAGCTCACATAGCTATACCAGTGGTTCAAGCTTGTGTTTGATTTGCTGCCTAAGAGTATTAAAAGATATGACTTTATTTAGAATTTTATTTATATTACTTTGGTCTTATGATTTTTTTAAGCCCTGCCCCCGCTCCTGCCCACCACATTTCAAATTTTTGCCACGGGGGGGGGGGGTCGGTGTCCCTCTTTTGAATTTTGAAATGTTGGGAGGTATGCTATAATCAGCTATATTTTTATAGCATGCCTGATGTTAAGCTGCCAGGCTTGACCAGAAATGGTAACCACAAGAGCTTGAAGTCAACAAACCTTTATTTACAATAAAATTAGAAAATGACAACTAGTATATAAAGTCACTGAGAGCTACACAATTTAACAGAAACATTGGATGTTTATATGTAGTAGATTATGAGGATGGCACCATATTGGGCTAGAGTACGAGTGGATCGGTAGTTTGCGCTTCCACTAGAAGTAAGCTTTTTGCGTATATATAATTATTTTTTTTATTTCTAACAATAGTAAATCCTAGTATTTTTGAAACACTTTAAGGCAAGATAACAAGAAAAACAAAATTCATGCTTACCCGATAAATGTATTTATTTCCGGATATGGTGAGTCCATGACGTCATCATTTACTGTTGGGAATATCACTCCTGGCCAACAGGAGGAGGCAAAGAGCACCACAGCAAGGCTGTTAAGTATCACTTCCCTTCCCACAAACCCATCATTCGACTGAAGAGAAATGGAAAAAGGAATAATACCAAGGTGTAAAGGTGCCTGACGTTTAGACAAAAATAACTGTCTTAATAAAACGGATGGGGTCGTGGACTCACCATATCTGAAAAAAAATACATTTATCAGGTAAGCATACATTTTGTTTTCTTTCCTAAGATATGGTAAGTCCACAACATCATCATTTACTGTTGGGAACCAATACCCAATCTAGAGGACGCAGATGACTAGGGAGGGACAAGACAGGTAGACCTAAACAGAAGGCACCACCGCTTGAAGAACTTTACTCCCAAAAAAAAACCCTCAGCCGAGGCAAAAGAATCAAAATTTAAAAATCACAAGAGCTGCTGGTGCAACGTCGCTCCCTGCTGACTCGCGGACAATCGGCCGCCAGCAGGTGGGTGTCAATCAACCCGATCGTACTCAATCGGGTTGTATTGTGGCGATTCCTGTCTGCCTGCTCAGAGCAGGCGGACAGGGTTATGGAGCAGCGGTCTTTAGACCGCTGCTTCATAACTGCTGTTTCTGGCGAGTCTTCAGAAACACGGCCCTTCAAGCTCTATTCGGAGCTTGATAAATGGGCCCCTAAGTTGCAACCTTGCAATCTGTTCCTCGTGGAATGAGCTGTATTCTCTCAGAAGGCTGCTGACCAGCAGTCCCATAAGCAAAATGAATTATACTTCTCAACCATAGAGAAGAGAAGTATCAGTAGCTTTCTGACCCTAATTTTTTTCTGAAAAAAACACAAACAGGGCAGAGGACTGGCAAAAATCCTTAGTCGCCTGTAGATTTTAGTCCGATTGTGCAACCAACATTCCTTATGAGAAGAAGGATTAGGACCTAGAGAGGGAACAACAATTTCCTGATTAATATTTCTATCAGAAACCACTGAAGGAAGAAAACACATTTTTCTTCAGATACCAAAACTTCACCTCCTCCATGCAACAAGGCAAAGAGAATGACTGGGGTTTGTGGGAAGGGAAGTGATACTTAACAGACTTGCTGTGGTGCTCTTTGCTACCTCCTGCTGGCCAGGAGTGATATTCCCAACAGTAAATGATGACGTTGTGAACTCACCATATCTTAGGAAAGAAAGCTGTTTTTTGCAATTGCGAAAACACTGCGCGCATTACGGTTTTTGCACATTTGGGTTTGCGCAGGTATTACAAGTTGCAAAATAACTTATTTTGCGGGTGCGTTAACCCCCGCAATCCATAAAGCCAGATCAATGGAGAAGACAAATAGAAAAAAACAAAAACAAAACCCGAATTTGTTACGCAAAGCCCATGACGTATTCTCCTCCAAAGTGTACATGAAAATGCGAATATTACCTATTGCAAGAATGTTTTGTTAACGGAATATGTTCTATTTATTTCTAAAAAAATATTTCTCTATATATGTGATATATTTGGACAGCTATATCTATTTATAGCGAGATATGTATATGTATATATATATGTCTAGATATCTCAAGATCTATATGTGAATATCTCTTTGAAAATCCATCTGAGATATTGTTTAATGTGCATAAGATTGTAAATCTTTTCATTATCTCCCAAGTTAAACATATCTCTATACATATAAATCCATGTTTCTCTATGTAAGTGTATGTATGGCAATGTAGAATCCGTTCGTCTGCTTTTTTTTTTTCTAACTCCAGAGATCTCATATCTTTGAGCTCTTATAACTTTTGTGTGCAATATTTTTTTTATATTTTTTATTAGACAGTGTTAATATGAGTGTAACTGTACTTTGTAAAGTGTTTTGTGAAACTTTTATGTTGCGGAAAACTGTTAACTACAGCTCTTTGAGCGCGGAAATTTCCCAGTGGGCCAGCGCCACAGGGCCACATCCCTTGTGCAGAGGGAGCCTACAGTGAAGTCAGCCACAAGGTAAAGGGCTGGGCTAGGTGGCTGGGCCGGTCTTCAAAAAGGTCCAGGGCTGGTTTGAACTCCCAATCTAACCCTGGATTTAACAATCTTAACCCCTTAATGACCACAATGTACCCTGTATGTCACTGGTCGTTAAGGGTTTTTTCAGGACATAATAGCACAAGTCTAGAAAGAACACACTATTAATGCACTCCCTCCAGCAGGCTTTGTGGATTAGAGCAGTCTCAACGCTGGTGGCAAGACCGTGCTATAAAACAATTAAGTCCCAAAAAAAAGCCAGTGACATACAGGGTACGTCGCTGGTCCTTAAGGGGTTAATGATATTACAATGTTAAAAATGGACATTTCATGAATTAATATTACTGGTAAGTGATTAAAACTGTATCCAAAAATATTTGTAACATCCCTTTTTCAACTAAATCTCTACAATACATTTTGAAACATTCTCTTTTAGATTGAACAGAAAAACATTATCCGTATAATGTCCCTTTAAATACGATCATCTTAATGTTTATTTATAATTGCAATTAAGTGTTTGGATATTTAACCATGTAACTGATATTATGATGCTATAACTGCACACTTCATGAATTAATATCGCTGGTTAGGTGATAAAAACTTTATTCAGAAATATTTGGCAGTCATCATCAATACTGAATTAAAGTGTAATGAAACCATGTAAAGCATACAGTTTTTAAAATGTTTACATTTTACTTTTGTTATCCAATTTACTACATTCTTATAATATTCTTTGTTAAAGAGAATAGGTAAATAGGTAGCATGCACGTCTGAAGAACTATGATTCCTCAATGTTTAACATTGTTAAAAGCATTCTTGCAAAACTGCTGCCCTATATCTATGCACACTCCTGAGCTTGCATACCTGCTTTTCAACAAAGGATACAAAGAGAACAAAATACATTTTATAATATCAATAACTTGATAACTTTATTATTATTTTTTATTCTTTCTGAATTATGAGAGGAAATTTTTTTTTCATATCTCTTTAAATAGCTTATCATTTTTAACTTTTGCTTTAACCCAGAATCATTTGCATCCATGAAGCTCTAACAATCATTGAGAAGACCTACTTAAAACGCTTTCTTTATGTATTTTTATAACAGGTTTTCTTTTGTGTGTATATGTGTGTGTGACAAAGTAGACGGAAATCTTCGTAGTATATTAAAAATTCTTCTTTATTCAAAACATCATAAAAACCAGAGGAATGGCAAACAAAACCAAATAGCAACCAGGTGTGGCACTAATAGCTATGTGTGTGTGTGCATGCGTTAAAAGGGAAATAATACTCATATGCCAATTCTCTTGAAAGTGATGCAGCATAACTGTAAAAAGCTGACAAGAAAATATCACCTGAACATCTCTATGTAAAAAGGAAGATATTTGACCTCAAAATTTATTCAGCTCACCAGAGTAAGTGCTGTGTAAAAAGGAAGATATTTTACCTCAAAATGTATTCAGCTCACCAGAGTAAGTGCTGTGTAAAAAGAAAGATATTTTACCTTAAAATGTATTCAGCTCACCAGAGTAAGTGCTGTGTAAACAGTTATACTTCAGCTGAAAGTTAAAAAAAAAAAAAAAAAAGGAGCCAATCAGCATCAGCAGTGCTGAGGTAATGCATTGCCTTTGCTGTGATATCATGAAATTTCACTTAAAGTGATGGTAAATTCATACCAACTGCTCAACATATTTTAAAATCTCTTATCCTAGCTAGCATATCGATATGCTTAATATTAAAAACATCAGTTTACTGAATAACTTCAATTTTGATACGGTAACGTTACAGTTTTATATTCAGCCTCTCTCGAAAATTTTCTAAACTACTGCTTTGATTGACATACGTTTTAGCCAATCATCGGCTCACCATGTGCCCCATGTTAAAAAGTTCCTGCACGCTCCCATGCTCTGAACTCACTATTTGCGATGCAATGCGCATGCGCAACTCTTATGCTACTTGCGCATTTGAAATAGAGAATCCTAGAGCTGTAGCTTAGAAATTTTTCGAAAGAGGCTGAAGATAAAACTGTAACGTTACCGTAATAAAATTTAAGTTATTCAGTAAACTGATGTTTTTAATATTAAAAAAGCATATCGATATGCTAGTTAGGATAAGAGATTTTAAAAAATGTTGAGCAGTTGGTATGAATTTATCATCACTTTAAATCTCATGAGATTTCATAGAATGTATTTAAACTGAATAGGAAAATAACATGACTGTGCCTGCACATGACAGATGCACACTCCCTAGCTTGTCCTGTGACAAGCATCCTGACTGGCTGCTTAAAGTCCCTTTACAATGGGATGTGAATACTTAGGACATTTTGCTGTAAATATCTTGCTTTTTTACATCAGGTGATATTTTCTAGTCAGCTTTTTACAGCTGTGCTGCATCACTTTTATGCGCTTCAACATTTGGGTATCATGGCCCTTTAACTAGATTGTGCTGTTATAACTTTTTCTAATTCAAACATTTTTTATAATTAAATTGACAGATTTTCTTAATCACTGGAATAGATTTGAACATGATAAAAAAAAACACCCAAACTTCAAATGTTTTGTTATTGTCACAATGGGTAATATTGTGACATTTGGGTTATAATGTGTGATACACTGTGCAAAGTGTGTGTAATGTAATGTGTGATAAGTAAAACAATATGAGATTTGCCTGTGATGCACTATATGTGATACTGTGTACTATGTTGTGTGTCTGATGCAGTGAAAAAAAGTGTTTTGTGTAAATGTTTTGTGTGATACTGTGTGAGCTGCATTCTCGCATTTTAATTCTGGGACAAAGTCCAGCTCGCCACCCTAATGACAGGTGTGAAATTATCTCTGACCATTCATGCAAACTAAATGAAATTAATGGAACAAATTCTTCTCGTAATTAAGATGAAAATTCATGTCAGCTGTAACCTTGCTGTACACTAATTATATACAATGATTTATCTTCTGATAGCGGTATATTAATGATAGCCCAGCTCCTGTTAAGAGATGAGCCTTGATTAACTAAGACAGTTTGACGAGCTGGGACACCCTTACCCACATGTTATGTGACTCAGTGCCATGGAAACTAATGCAGTTTTAGTGGAGGATTCGGAAATCTTCTTAATAAATACTCATAAATTGATTAGAAAACTCTGTCAATCAATAGGCACTGAAATCTAACACTCATCCTCTCCCCGCTTGCAACACACAAAATGTTCATCTTGTGTTGCATGGAACAATGTTAATCTTTTCAAAAGAAGGCTTACATTAAATTTAAAAGATTAGACAATGTTTAGACATTTTTAGTTACTGAGTTTCTATTTATGAATGAGTATTGTGTTTATGTATTATAGCATTTACTGTATATGCTTATACCATTATTGAGTATTATGTATTTGCTTTCAATTGCAATGTTGCAGATTTCAATTTCTGGTTAATGCAGATATTGATAACGATATAGGTGATGTGAGATGTCACAATGTTGACAATTTTAATTAAGGTGTCTAAAAAACATAATTTATGCTTACCTGATAAATTCCTTTCTTCTGTTGTGCGATCAGTCCACGGGTCATCATTACTTCTGGGATATAACTCCTCCCCAACAGGAAATGCAAGAGGATTCACCCAGCAGAGCTGATATAGCTCCTCCCCTCTACGTCAGTCCCAGTCATTCGACCAAGAATCAACGAGAAAGGAGTAACCAAGGGTGAAGTGGTGACTGGAGTATAATTTAAAAGATATTTACCTGCCTTAAAAAACAGGGCGGGCCGTGGACTGATCGCACAACAGAAGAAAGGAATTTATCAGGTAAGCATAAATTATGTTTTCTTCTGTTATGTGCGATCAGTCCACGGGTCATCATTACTTCTGGGATACCAATACCAAAGCAAAAGTACACGGATGACGGGAGGGATAGGCAGGCTCATTATACAGAAGGAACCACTGCCTGAAGAACCTTTCTCCCAAAAATAGCCTCCGAAGAAGCAAAAGTGTCAAATTTGTAAAATTTGGAAAAAGTATGAAGCGAAGACCAAGTTGCAGCCTTGCAAATCTGTTCAACAGAGGCCTCATTCTTAAAGGCCCAAGTGGAAGCCACAGCTCTAGTGGAATGAGCTGTAATTCTTTCAGGAGGCTGCTGTCCAGCAGTCTCATAGGCTAAACGTATTATGCTACGAAGCCAAAAAGAGAGAGAGGTAGCAGAAGCTTTTTGACCTCTCCTCTGTCCAGAATAAACGACAAACAGGGAAGAAGTTTGGCGAAAATTTTTAGTTGCCTGCAAGTAGAACTTGAGGGCACGAACTACATCCAGATTGTGTAGAAGACGTTCCTTCTTTGAAGAAGGATTTGGACACAAGGATGGAACAACAATCTCTTGATTGATATTCCTGTTAGTAACTACCTTAGGTAAGAACCCAGGTTTAGTACGCAGAACTACCTTATCTGTGTGAAAAATCAGATAAGGAGAATCACAATGTAATGCTGATAACTCAGAGACTCTTCGAGCCGAGGAAATAGCCATTAAAAACAGAACTTTCCAAGATAAAAATTTTATATCAATGGAATGAAGGGGTTCAAATGGAACACCTTGTAAAACGTTAAGAACTAAGTTTAAACTCCATGGCGGAGCAACGGCTTTAAACACAGGCTTGATCCTAGCTAAAGCTTGACAAAAAGCCTGGACGTCTGGATTTTCTGACAGACGCCTGTGTAACAAGATGGACAGAGCTGAAATCTGTCCCTTTAATGAACTAGCCGATAAACCCTTTTCTAAACCTTCTTGTAGAAAAGACAATATCCTAGGGATCCTAACCTTACTCCAGGAGTAACGTTTGGATTCGCACCAGTATAGGTATTTGCGCCATATTTTATGGTAAATCTTTCTGGTAACAGGCTTCCTAGCCTGAATCAGGGTATCAATAACCGACTCAGAAAAACCACGCTTTGATAAAATCAAGCGTTCAATTTCCAAGCAGTCAGTTTCAGAGAAGTTAGATTTTGATGTTTGAATGGACCCTGTATCAGAAGGTCCTGTCTTAGAGGTAGAGACCAAGGTGGACAGGATGACATGTCCACTAGATCTGCATACCAAGTCCTGCGTGGCCATGCAGGCGCTATTAGAATCACAGATGCTCTCTCTTGTTTGATTTTCGCAATCAATCGAGGAAGCAGCGGGAAGGGTGGAAACACATAAGCCATCCCGAAGTTCCAAGGTGCTGTCAAAGCATCTATCAGAACCGCTCCCGGATCCCTGGATCTGGACCCGTAGTGAGGAAGTTTGGCGTTCTGGCGAGACGCCATGAGATCTATCTCTGGTTTGCCCCAACGTCGAAGTATTTGGGCAAAAATTTCCGGATGAAGTTCCCACTCTCCCGGATGAAAAGTCTGGCGACTCAAGAAATCCGCCTCCCAGTTCTCCACTCCCGGGATGTGGATTGCTGACAGATGGCAAGAGTGAGACTCTGCCCAGCGAATTATCTTTGATACTTCCATCATTGCTAGGGAGCTTCTTGTCCCTCCCTGATGGTTGATGTAAGCTACAGTCGTGATATTGTCCGACTGAAACCTGATGAACCCCTGAGTTGTTAATTGGGGCCAAGCTAGAAGGGCATTGAGAACTGCCCTCAATTCCAGAATGTTTATTGGAAGGAGACTCTCCTCCTGATTCCATAATCCCTGAGTCTTCAGAGAATTCCAGACAGCGCCCCAACCTAGCAGGCTGGCGTCTGTTGTTACGATTGTCCAGTCTGGCCTGCTGAATGGCATCCCCCTGGACAGGTGTGGTCGATAAAGCCACCATAGAAGAGAATTTCTGGTCTCTTGATTCAGATTCAGGGTAGGGGACAAATCTGAGTAATCCCCATTCCACTGACTTAGCATGCACAATTGCAGCGGTCTGAGGTGTAGGCGTGCAAAAGGTACTATGTCCATTGCCGCTACCATTAAGCCGATCACCTCCATGCATTGAGCCACTGACGGGTGTTGAATGGAATGAAGGACACGGCATGCATCCTGAAGCCTTGTTAACCTGTCTTCTGTCAGGTAAATCTTCATTTCTACAGAATCTATAAGAGTCCCCAAGAATGGAACTCTTGTGAGAGGAAAAAGAGAACTTTTCTTTTCGTTCACTTTCCATCCATGCGACCTTAGAAATGCCAGAACTAACTCTGTATGAGACTTGGCAGTTTGAAAGCTTGAAGCTTGTATTAGAATGTCGTCTAGGTACGGAGCTACCGAAATCCCTCGCGGTCTTAGTACCGCCAGAAGGGCACCCAGAACCTTTGTGAAGATTCTTGGGGCCGTAGCCAATCCGAATGGAAGAGCTACAAACTGGTAGTGCCTGTCTAGGAAGGCAAACCGTAGATACCGTTGATGATCTTTGTGAATCGGTATGTGAAGGTAAGCATCTTTTAAATCCACTGTGGTCATGTACTGACCCTTTTGGATCATAGGTAAGATTGTCCGAATAGTTTCCATTTTGAACGATGGAACTCTTAGGAATTTGTTTAGAATCTTTAAATCTAAGATTGGCCTGAAAGTTCCCTCTTTTTTGGGAACCACAAACAGGTTTGAGTAGAACCCTTGTCCTTGTTCCGACCGCGGAACTGGATGGATCACTCCCATTAATAACAGATCTTGTACACAGCGTAGAAACGCTTCTTTCTTTATCTGGTTTGTTGACAACCTTGACAGATGAAATCTCCCTTTTGGGGGAGATAATTTGAAGTCTAGAAGGTATCCCTGAGATATGATCTCCAGCGCCCAGGGATCCTGAACATCTCTTGCCCAGGCTTGAGCGAAGAGAGAAAGTCTGCCCCCCACTAGATCCGGTCCCGGATCGGGGGCTCTCGGTTCATGCTGTTTTTGGGGCAGCAGCAGGTTTCCTGGCCTGTTTGCCCTTATTCCAGGACTGGTTAGGTTTCCAGCCTTGCCTGTAACGAGCAACAGCTCCTTCCTGTTTTGGTGCAGTGGAGGTTGACGCTGCTCCAGTTTTGAAATTCCGAAAGGGACGAAAATTAGACTGTCTAGCCTTAGCTTTGGCTTTGTCTTGAGGTAGGGCGTGGCCCTTACCTCCTGTAATGTCAGCGATAATTTCTTTCAACCCGGGCCCAAATAAAGACTGCCCCTTGAAAGGTATATTAAGTAATTTGGACTTAGAAGTAACATCAGCTGACCAGGATTTTAGCCACAGTGCTCTACGTGCCTGTATGGCGAATCCAGAGTTCTTAGCCGTAAGTTTGGTTAAATGTACTACGGCCTCCGAAATGAATGAATTGGCTAGTTTAAGGACTCTAAGCCTGTCCATAATATCGTCTAGCGTAGATGAACTAAGGTTCTCTTCCAGAGACTCAATCCAAAATGCTGCCGCAGCCGTAATCGGCGCGATACATGCAAGGGGTTGTAATATAAAACCTTGTTGAACAAACATTTTCTTAAGGTAACCCTCTAATTTTTTATCCATTGGATCTGAAAAAGCACAGCTATCCTCCACCGGGATAGTGGTACGCTTAGCTAAAGTAGAAACTGCTCCCTCCACCTTAGGGACCGTTTGCCATAAGTCCCGAGTAGTGGCGTCTATTGGAAACATCTTTCTAAATATTGGAGGGGGTGAGAACGGCACACCGGGTCTATCCCACTCCTTAGTAACAATTTCAGTTAATCTCTTAGGTATAGGAAAAACGTCAGTACTCGCCGGTACCGCAAAGTATTTATCCAACCTACACAGTTTCTCTGGTATTGCAATGGTGTTACAATCATTGAGAGCTGCTAAGACCTCCCCTAGTAATGCACGGAGGTTCTCCAATTTAAATTTAAAATTTGAAATATCTGAATCCAATCTGTTTGGATCAGAACCGTCACCCACAGAATGAAGCTCTCCGTCCTCATGCTCTGCAAGCTGTGACGCAGTATCAGACATGGCCCTAGTATTGTCAGCGCACTCTGTTCTCACCCCAGAGTGATCACGCTTGCCTCTTAGTTCTGGTAATTTAGACAAAACTTCAGTCATAACAGTAGCCATATCATGTAATGTTATCTGTAATGGCCGCCCAGATGTATTAGGCGCCATAATATCACGCACCTCCCGGGCGGGAGATGCAGGTACTGCCGCGTGAGGCGAGTTAGTCGGCATAACTCTCCCCTCGCAGTTTGGTGAAATTTGTTCACATTGTACAGATTGACTTTTATTTAAAGTAGCATCAATACAGTTAGTACATAAATTTCTATTGGGCTCCACCTTGGCATAGGAACAAATGACACAGATATTTTCCTCTGAGTCAGACATGTTTAACACACTAGCAATAACTTGCAACCTGGTTATAATCTTTTTTAGCAAAAACGTACTGTGCCTCAAAGAGGTACTTAAACGATTAAATGACAGTTGAGATAATGAACTGAAAAAACAGTTAAAGCATCAAGTTTAAAATAACACAACTTTTAGCAAAGGTTTGTTCCCATTAGTAAATAACTAAATTTGACATAAAAAATTACAGAGTAACGTTTTTATTCACAGTCAATAAAAATTCTCACAGCTCTGCTGAGAGAATGTACCTCCCTTCAAAGAAGTTTGAAGACCCCTGAGATCTGTCAGTGAACCGGATCATGCAGGAAATATAATAGTAGCTGACTGGAATTTTTTTGATGCGTAGCAAAAGAGCGCCAAAAACGGCCCCTCCCTCTCACACACAACAGTGAGGAGAAACGAAACTGTCACAATTTAAAGCAGACAATTGCCAAGTGGAAAATAATGCCCAAACATTTATTTACTCAGTACCTCAGCAATGTAAACGATTCTACATTCCAGCAAAAACGTTTAACATGACAATATTTATTAAAAGGATTAGTAACCTTTAACAGAGTAGTTCCGGTGAAAAACCATTCCCAGAATACTGAAGTGTATACATACATGTCATTATAATGGTATAGCAGGATTTTTTCATCAATTCCATTCAGAAAATAAAAACTGCTACATACCTCAATGCAGATTCATCTGCCCGCTGTCCCCTGATCTGAAGTCTTTACCTCCCTCAGATGGCCGAGAACAGCAATATGATCTTAACTACTCCGGTTAAAATCATAGTAGAAAACTCTGGTAGATTCTTCTTCAAACTCTGCCAGAGAAGTAATAACACGCTCCGGTGCTATTGTAAAATAACAAACTTTTGATTGAAGTCATAAAAACTAAGTATAATCACCATAGTCCTCTCACACATCCTATCTAGTCGTTGGGTGCAAGAGAATGACTGGGACTGACGTAGAGGGGAGGAGCTATATCAGCTCTGCTGGGTGAATCCTCTTGCATTTCCTGTTGGGGAGGAGTTATATCCCAGAAGTAATGATGACCCGTGGACTGATCGCACATAACAGAAGAAATTGAGATCTCTGTTCTGTTTTCTGTTACTGAAATATGGCATATAAGAGTATTATAGTATTGTAATACTGTAATATCAATAACATGTATATGTATGTCTGTGTATATATATATATATATATATATATATATACACACACAAACACACAACAAAAGAAAGAAGGCACTCTCCAGATTTACAAAGGGGTAATCTTTTTAATCCCTCGTGACGATTCGGGGTGTGATCCCCGTCTTCAGACCATCAATACTCAAACCGTACAGTAAACTTAAATACCATATAATAAAAGAGAGAACAGAGGGGCGCCTCATGTGTAGAACAACCGGATGGAAATAGGTGTATTGAATGATAAAGCAGATTGACTACTCACATTTCGTAAGAGCACCCTTGTGTGCTAGTAGAAACAGACTGATATCAAAGGGCGTATCAGCTCACCCACTCCAGCTGCTCTCAGCCTGATGTGACTCTGAATGAGCACACTTATGTGCTGGTAGAAGCAGACTGATAAAATAGTGTAAGGGTTTATCAGCTCACTCACTCCAGGTAATCCCAGTGAATGGTGGTAAAAACAGGATACCTATTTCCATCCGGTTGTTCTACACATGAGGCGCGCCTCCGTTCTCTCTTTTATGATATAGTTCGTCCAGATTCGTCTGTAAGGAGCAGTGCGGCCATCATTACACTCACTATCTGTGGATTCCCATAAACACATTTTATGGACAATATCCGGCATTGGGCCTGTTTTATAGACTATAACCTATTAAGCTGTATGTACAATACATATTGATACTGTTTATGTTATATATTTTAATCAACTCTGTTTTGACATAGTGTGTATTTGATATAGGCCATATTCTAACAAAGGCGCCCCCTTGGTTCTCTGAATAAACTTAAATAACACTCAACTCATGTGCACATTGCCCTCGAGTGAATCAAAACAGGCGCACGGGCCGGTGTGCGCACGTCATCAGGCGGCGCCTGTTGCCTAGCAACCTGCTGTAAACACTTCCTACGGCAAAAAAAATCCTATCTGTCCGTGACTGTTACTAAAGTGCTAAATTAAAAACAACAGCTGATGCTAAATACAGTCATAACTAAGTACAAAGTAGATACATGGGATACATACAATGTTAAAGTCAAACCTAAAGGAACCAATCACATACCATAGGCATTAAGTGCTTTAAAAGTAAACAAAAATTGCTCTAACTATCGCATTACTAATGATAATATAAGCCGCACATTACTCCTTCGTAAACATATCACATCTCTTATATGTTATAAATGAAGGTGCAGCTAAACAACCATATATCACCTACCAAACGAAAAAATAAAAGAAAACAAAAGAGAACAAAAACAGAAGCAAAAAAGCAGAGACAAAAACAAAATAAATAAATAAAAAAATTAAAACCAGAGCCAAAAAGCAGTAAAAAAAACAATAATAATAGAAAAACAAGGGAAAAGAAGGAAAAGAAAATACAAGAGTATAAGATAAGATAAAAAAAATAAAAATACAGAAAATAATAAACGAAGACAAAGAAGAAATAAGAAAGACAAGGGGAAATAAGAAATAACAAAGAAAAATAAGAAACATATATGTACAACATATCATCTGTATCTCTGCATTTGGATTAGAAAGACAAATTGGTGTCTAACGGAAGAAAGGCACTATAGAAAAGTATGCCGTTCCAATTTTGTGTTAAGTCCCTTAGGGATAAGAGATTCAAGCTTGAATGTCCATATTGCTTCCCTCTGCAAGAGTAATTTATTCCTGTCCCCTCCTGTTTTTAGTGTTGGCACATGGTCGATGATGAAGTATCTCAGGTCTGATACACTGTTCCCACGTTGTTGAAAGTGCCATGCTACTGGCTGATCAGACTCACCATTTTATATGGCTTGGCGTATGGCACTGCTGTGATTGGCCATCCGAGTCCTCAAGTCGTCACAAGTTTTACAAACGTAAAACAAACTGCACGGACAGTGAAGTAAGTACACGATATAGGGAGTAGTGAAGGTCACCCTTTGCTAAATGGTGACACTTTTTCTTATGCCTTGGGTGATTAAAGAATCGTCCAGTTAACATACCATTGCAAGTAGTGCAACCACTGCACCTATAGCATCCAGGTTTCAACGTTTGTTTTTCCAACCAATTCTTGGAGTAACAATAAACTGGGTCTGTCATTTGCAGGCTTATTGCCTATGGTATATGATTGGTTCCTTTAGGTTTGATTTTACCATTGTATGTATCTCATGTACTTATATTATACTTAGTTATGTCTGTATTTAGCGTCAGCTGTTGTTTTTAATATTGCACTTTAACAGTCACAGACAGATAGGATTTTTTTGCCATAGTAAGTGTTTACAGCAGGTTGCTAGGCAACAGGCACCGCCTGATGACGTGCGCACCGGGCCGCGCCTGCTTTGATTCACTCAAGGGTAATGTGCACATGAGGTGAGTGGTATTTAAGTTTGCTGTACGGTTTGGGTATTGTTGTTGGTCTGAAGACGGGGATTACACCCCAAAACATCACGAGGGATTAAAAAGATTACCCCTTTGTAAATCCGGAGAGTGCCTTCCTTCTTTTGTTGTATGCAAGTATTTGTAGTACACCCCGGTTTGAGACTGTTACCATGAGTGCTAGGCCTAGCTGGATATATATATATATATATATATATATATATATATATATATATATATAAAAAACGTAGGGGAAACGGCACACACCATACGGTAGATGTCTTCCAGGTTCTACTGCTCACAGAGATTTAAATCGTATTTCAAGAATTGTTAAGGCAGCTAGAAAAGACACTGAATTAGATGTTATTGTTCACCTATGTACTAATGATCTGGCTAGAAATGATGTTTTTGCTGTGCAAAAGGAGTTTTTTAAACTAGGAAGTTGTTTAGATCATGTGGCTGCATCTGTGTCCTTTTCTGCTGTTTTACCTGTGTAGGGACAGGAAGAATGCAGCGTATTATAGAATTTATCTCTTGGTTAGAGAGGTGGTGTAGGGAGAGAAGATATGGTTTTGTTAGCCATCAAATCCCTGTTTGGCTTGATAGCAGCTTGTATAAGAAAAATGGTTTGCATCTGGATATTAAAGGGACAGGAGTATTGAGTAAAGAATTTAAAGACTTTATTAGTAGCAATTTAACTAATGAAGGGGGAAAGAGTTAATATACCCATCTGTCCCCCAGAACATGCCAAGACAGTCAACCAAATTTTAGATTCTTGTTAATTTAAGAAAAAAAAAAAACATTACTTTTAGGAATAAGACTTTGAATAATGTAGGCAGGGGTTGTATTGACCATGCAAAAGGATTTGAGAATTCTAGAAATATTCTACGTGCAATGTGCACAAATGCTCGCAGTTTAGTAAGTAAATTACCTGCACTTACTGCAATAATGATTCAAGATAAATTGGATTTAGTAGCTATAACAGAGACATGGTACAATGACTCTCACGACTGGGAAACAGTCATACCTGGTTACATCTTGTTTAAAAAAAGAGTAGGAAAAAAAGGGGGCGGAGTTGCTCTGTACGTGAAAGACAATATTAAAGTAACTGAAATTGTAGAAAAAAATGACAATGTAGAAAGTGTTTGGGTAACTATAGAAACTGAAGGGAAACAGGTGTTTAGAATAGGAGTAGTATATAGACCACCATTACAGGATGAAGCATCAGACAATTTATTAATTGATGAAATTGCCAAACTTACAATGAAGGGCAATGTTATTGTAGGGGGGACTTTAATATGCCTGATGTAGACTGGGAAGTACCTGTTGCCAAATCAACTAGAAGTAAATATATCCTGGAATCTTTACAAGGGGAATCTCTTGAGCAACTAGTAAAAGAACCAACACGTAAAGGAACAATATTAGATTTAGTACTTACAAACAGTGATATAGTATCTGAGGTGTCTGTGGGTGATAACTTAGGCTCTAGTGATCATCAGTCTGTATGGTTTAATATTCAGGCAAAGGTACTGAGCAACCATAGTAAAACAAAAGTTTTAGACTTTAGATCTACTGATTTTTCTTACATGGGCAGATACCTAGATGAACCCCTAAAAGGTATGGCACAGATTACAGGAGTACAAGAACAGTGGGAATATTTTAAAAATGCTATTCTAGATGCAACTAAACACTGTATTAGGCTTGTTTGTAAAAGTAAAAGAAAAAGAAAACCAATATGGTTTTCAAGAGAAGTAGCACATGCAGTTAAGACAAAAAAGACAGTCTATAAAAAAATTCAAACTCACTGGCTCAGAAGAGGATAAAGAAAAATGGAGAACCCATCAAAAGATGACAAAGCAGTTAATCAGAAAGGCTAAAGCTGATGCAGAAGAGAAAATAGCACAATCTGTAAAATATGGTGACAAAACCTTCTTTAGATATATCAGTGAAAAGAGAAAAACTAACAGAGGGATAGTTCGACTCAAGAATGAGGATAGAGTAGTGGTAGAAGATAAACAAATAGCAAACTGTTTAAATGATAACTTTTGTTCAGTCTTTACAACAGATGGTAAAGATAGTGAGGTTCTATTAAGGGATGTTACTGTAAATAATGTGAGTAGTACTTTTCTTTTTACAGAGGAAGAGGTTTCAAGGGCTTTATTAAAAATAAAAGTTAATAAGTCTGTGGGTCCAGATAATATTCATCCAAGGGTTCTAAGAGAACTTTGATCCGTAATAGCTACTCCATTAGCTGATTTATTTAATCAGTCACTTCTAACAGGAGTTGTTCCAAAAGACTGGAAAATTGCCAATGTAGTCCCTCTTCATAAAAAGGGTAGTAGGGAAGATTCTGCTAACTATAAGCCAGTCAGTTTGACCTCAATTGCAGAGAAATTAATGGAAACTCTTTTAAAGGAAAGACTTGTATCTTTCATTCAGACAAACAACTTAGAAGACAAAGGACAGCATGGTTTCACTGCTGGAAGATCATGCCTGACTAATCTAATTGATTTCTTTGACCATGTAACTAAAATAATAGACCAGGGAGGAGCCGTAGATGTTGCATATCTAGACTTTAGCAAAGCATTTGACACCGTCCCACACAACAAACTTATTCACAAAATATATTGCCTTGGAATAGATGCTAAGATTGTTAAGTGGGTAGAATGCTGGCTTAAAGATAGACGACAGAGGGTTTCAATTAATGGAGTACATTCAAATGAGGCATCAGTTACTAGTGGTGTTCCCCAAGGGTGAGTTCTTGGGCCTGTTTTGTTTACCATGTTCATAAGTGATATTGGAAGTGGGCTTAAGGGGAAGGTTTGCTTGTTTGCTGATGATACAAAAATTTGTAACAGGGTAGATGTTCCAGGAGGAGTTGATCAAATGAACTGTGATATTAATAAACTAGAGGACTGGTCAAATAAATGGGATCTGAAATTTAATATTACCAAGAGCAAAATTATGCATATAGGATCCAAAAACCCAAAGGCCAATTATAGTCTCAATGGTGCATTACTGTCTGTAATTAAAGAAGAAAGGGATTTGGGAATTATTATTTCAGATTATTTAAAATTTGGTACACAATGCCGCAGTGCAGCCAGCAAGGCCAGTCAAATGCTTGGTTGCATTGGAAGAGGTTTTAGTAGCACAAATAGCAAGGTTCTTATGCCATTTTACAGATCATTAGTTAGACCAAATCTGGAATACTGTGTACAGTTCTGGAGACCATATCTTCAGAAAGATATAAATAAACTAGAAGCTGTCCAAAGGAGGGCTACTAAAATGGTACATGGTCTAAAATATAAAACGTACAAAGAAAGACTCTATGATCTAAATATGTATAGTTTAGAGGATAGAAGGGAAAGAGGTGACATGATAGAAACCTTCAAATATATGAAGGGACTTAATAAAATAGAAGCTGAAAGCATTTTTCACAAAAAAATAAATGCCAAAACAAGGGGTCATAATCTAAAGTTAGAGGGTAGCAGATTCATGAGAAATTTAAGGAAGCATTTTTTTACAGAAAGGGTGGTGGATTCATGGAATGAACTTCCATTTAAGGTGGTAAACACAAAGACTGTAAAGGAATTTAAAAATGCCTGGGACATGCATAAGGCTATCCTAAGGAAAAAGTAACATGTAATATGGGTAGACTTGATGGGCCTTTCTGGTTCTTATCTACCGTCAAATTCTATGTTTCTATGTTTCCATCCACCCTGGTGCACTACAACAGGGATTTGAGTAAATAGCCTTTTATGTGAATAAAAGAGAAAACAAAGGCAAGGCTATTTACTCAAATAAAAGGTTATTTACTCAAATCCCTGTTTGTTGTGCCTTCTTTGGGGACCTCGTGACGCAGGAGCCAAGCGTGGGGTTTATGTAAATATTTTATTATATCTTTTCATGTGACAACACTGAAGAAATTACACGTTGCTACAATGTAAAGTAGTGAATGTACAGCCTGTATAACAGTGTAAATATGCTGTGCCCTCAAAATAACTCAACATACAGCCATTAATGTCTAAACCATTGCCAACAAAAGTGAGTACACCCCTAAGTGGAAATGTCCAAATTGGGACCAATTAGCCATTTTCCCTCCCCGGTGTCATGTAACTCGTTAGCGTTACAAGGTCTCAGGTGTAAATGGGGAGCAGGTGTGTTAAATTTGGTGTTATCGCTCTCACACTCTCTCATACTGGTCCCTGGAAGTTCAACATGCACCTCATGGCAAAGAACTTTCTGAGGATCTGAAAAAAAAATTGTTGATCTAAATAAAGATGGCCTAGGCTATAAGACGATTGCCAAGACCCTGAAACTGAGCTGCAGCACGGTGGACAAGACCATACAGCGGTTTCACAGGACAGGTTCCACTCAGAACAGGCCTCGCCATGGTCGACCAAAGAAGTGCACATGCTCAGCATCATATCCAGAGGTTGTCTTTGGGAAATAGATGTATGAGTGCTGTCAGCATTGCTGCAGAGGCTGAAGGGGTGGGGGGGTCAGCCTGTCAGTGCTCAGACCATACGCCGCCCACTGCATCAAATTGATCTGCATGGCTGTCGTCCCAGAAGGAAGGGGTGTACTCACTTTTGTGAAATACTGTATATATACTGTATATATATATATATATATATATATATATATATATAGTTAATAGGGATGATTGGCACAAGAATTCATAAGACACCAGTTATTACCCAGTTACCCTTATAAATGAATATGTAAGTGTGTAGTGCAACAGATGTATTGTTGCATAAATACATACATAAAGAAGAATACCAGCTGTTGGTGATATCAAAAAGTCACTTACTCTTGCCCAGGCACACAGTAAACTTAGATCTCTGGAGACTGTTAATCGGGCCGCTATCACAGATGAAACATTAACGCAGATTTCTGCTATCCAGGCACACATTAATCAACTAGAATTACGTCGCACCCAGCAAAACCTCACAAAACTTAAGCAATTATTTTATCATAAGGGAAACAGAGCAGACACTATGTTAGCTAACAAATTGCGTCACAGGAATAATACATCCTGAATCCATCAAATCCAACACAACAACAACATGTTAAGATTACCCTCATCAATAGGGGAATGCTTTGCAGATTATTACTCAAAATTATACAATATTAAAAAAAAGGATCTAACCATCCTGCCTCAACACAGCATATCAGACAATTCCTTAACTCCCTAAATCTCCCGACACTCACACCATAACAACAAGACTCACTTACTAGTCCGGTCACTTTGCTGGAACTCAAACATGTAATTAAACACCTGAAACCCCTTAAGGCCCCTGGGCCGGATGGATTATCTGCACAATTCTATAAGACCTACTCCCAAGAATTACTGCCTTTACTCCTCAGGTTTTTTAGCCTGGTGAGACAAGAAGGGAGCTTTAGAAAAGAATTCTTGGAAGCTATCATTGTCACGATCCCTAAACCAAAGACCCTTCATTGTGTTCTAACTACAGGCCAATTTCTCTGATCAATGTAGATATCAAAATTTACTCCAAATTACTGGCCAACTGCATCTGCAAACTTCTACCCAGCTTAATCAATTCGGATTAGGTGGGATTCATACACAACCGGGAGGGCCCGGATAACAATAGGAGTCTTATTAATGTTATATGCAAATCAACAAGAATGAATAAGCCTTTCTCGATCATCTCTTTGGATGCCGAAAAGGCCTTTGATCAGGTTAGATGGGCTTATCTCTGGGAAACTCTTAGAGCCTTCAAATTTCCCCCTGCCACTTGCCTTGCCATTCAAGCCTTATATTCCAGGCCGATGGAAGTGGCTAACGGCTTAGGTTTTCAGACTGCTCCATTCTCGATTTCTAATGGCAACCGGCAGGGATTCCCCCTGTCCCCATTATTGTTTGCCTTAGCTATTGAGCCACTAGCGGAGAAGATACGCTCTGATGAGGTTTTAGAGGGAATCACGCTATCTGGATCAAAACATAAAATTGCACTATTCGCGGATGACACCACTATATTCTCTGCAGACCCTGCTCGTACCATTCCTAGACTTCTGGAGATCCTGGAAGCCTTTGGCGCCCTCTCCTTCTACAAGCTTAATGTTTCCAAAACAGAGATATACCGGTGGGGATATTCCCAAAACTATATTCTTAGCCTGAAAAATAAATTCAGCTTCAAATGGTCAAACGAGCAGGTTACCCATCTAGGAGTAAAGATCTCCAACAGCATAGGGCAGATGGTTAAAGATAACTACCTCTGCTTACTAGCAGACTTGCGTAACCTAAAAAAATGAATGGAATCATAAGTCCATATCTTGGATGGGCCGAATAGCCTCCCTCAAAATGTCCTTCCTTCCAAGGCTTACCTACCTCTTCAGGTGTCTTCCGATTAGAGTACCTATGCACCTTCTACTGCAGTTTCAAAGTGAATGTACAAAGTTTATTTGGCGGGGCAAGACCCCCAGAGTGGCTCATAGAACCCTTCAATTCCTCATTCACCTCGGAGGGTTGGCCTCCCCTTCCATTGTCAAATATTATGAGAAGGCAATGATCACGCATGTATCCCAATGGGGTGTACTCCAGGTGCAGGAGAGAAATCGAACAAGCTACATTACCATCTAACATTTTCCTTAGGGATCTAATTTGGACCCCAGCTCATAGTCGCAGAACTCTAGGTATATCTAATCGTGTAATAGTTGAATGTCTATCTGTCTGGGACAAGATCTGGCACCGCCGGTTGATTGCACCTCACTCCTCCCCGGTCACATCTATTGCAGGTCTCCTCACAGGCCTGGCGGAAACTCACCCTAATACTTGGGCCCGAATAGGAGTCAAACAAGTATCAGACTTGTGGTCTGAGACCAGCCGAGATGGATATATCACATTAGATCAGATTAAATCAGGCACTAACATCCCACCCTTTCTCCATTTTGAACTCACCAGAATTAAAAGTTTTCTTTCTAGCTGGGGATTTCTTCCCAATTCTACGTGCCCGCTAACCCCATGGGAGTCCATCTGGCTTGGGGGTCAAAGACTTCTTAAGCCTTTGTCAATACATTATAGCTTGCTTGACGATAATGTACCACCTGATCCGGCACCACACTTACTCAGATGGAACACTCTCCTTCACATCCGCATTCCTGCAATTTCCTGGCAAAGATCTCTCACGCTGACTAAAAAAACATTACACTGTATAACAATGTTTGAAACCTATTACAAAATTTTATCCCAATGGTATTTGGTCCCCACGCGACTATCTAAAATGTTTCCTGGGACTTCTCCTCTATGTTGGAGGCAGTGTGGCCTTTCAGGTGACATGCTTCACACGTGGTGGAAATGCCCAAAAATTAAACCCTTATGGAACTTGTGCTTTCGCACTCTATCTGCACTTGGGATCACGATACCCAAAAACCCAACCACGGCACTTCTTCACTTAGATTTACACGCCCTCCCTAAAGACCAGAGGTTGATATGCATTTACCTCCTGTCCTCTATTAAAACTAACATTGCTAGGTCCTGGAAGAAAGAGTTCCCTCCAAAGTGGACCAAGATCCTTAACACTATGGCTTATTTATATATGATGGAAAAAGACATATACTACAGTCTAGACAAAGTTGACTTATTCGAAATGGCCTGGGCTGACTGGAAGGATAAACATGAAACTTTGTGGAAGCCAACGTTATGACCTAAGAAGCCCCATATCATACTTAGTTAGACGATTGACTCTGACGAGGCCCCCCCTTTTTCTCTTCCCTTTATTCTCTCCCTTTCTCCCCTCTTCTTGAGAATAAACTGTACTGTATTGATTACTCATCTATTTGCAAATGTTACAATTGTGATGTTCCCTTCCCTTAGAGTGGAAGGTATGTTATATATATTATTATTCTGATAAGACTTGAAATCGGACCTTTGTTTCCGATCATTGCTCATGTGTCAATACGTGTAGGGGTCCTGCGAGTCCCCAATTGTTATTTGTCATGTTTAAATCAAATAAAAAAATTCATTATAAAAATAAATAAAAAATTAAGCTAAAATTACAGAAAATAAAAAAATCTAATATTACAGAAAATAAAAAACCAAAATTATCAAATTTAAAAAAATTATATCTAATCCCTATGAAAATAAAAAAGCCCCCTCCAAAATAAAAACACCCCCTACTCTAAGAATAGGATGAGAGCTACTGAAATTCTATTGGCTGATTTGAATTGCCAATAGAATTTCAGTAGCTCTCATCCTATTGGCTGATTTGAACAGCCAATAGGATTTGAGAAGCTCTCATCCTATTGGCTGATTTGAATTTGAAGAATCAAATCAGCCAATAGGAATTCAAGGGACGTCATCTTTAATCGCGTACCTTGAATTCACTATTCAGTGTACGGCGGCGATCGGAAGAACAGGATCCTCCACGCTCCATGGCTCCGCGGTCACCGGTCTTCAGTTTCAGGGACGCCGGTCTTCAGCTGCGCGGTCCACGGTCTTCAGCTCCGCCCTCCGTTCCGTGCCGGATTGTTCCTGGAAGAAAAAAGAAGAGGTTGCCGCTTAGAAGAAGACTTCACCACATGGGACAGGACCTTCTCCGCCGGACTTCAGGAACGGTGAGTATCAACTTGGGGGTTAGACTTAGGTTGTTTTTTTTAATTTTTGAGTTTTTTTATTTTTATTTAGATTAGGGTGGGTAATTCCTAAAAGAGCTACATGCCCTTTTAAGGCAATGCTCAAACAAATGCCCTTTTCAGGGCAATTGGTAGTTTAGGTTTTTTAGTGTTAGGTTCTTTTATTTTGGGGGGTTTGGTGGGTGGGGGGTTTACTCTTAGGGGGGCTTTTCTGCAAAAGAGCTGTTTATCTGGGGGCAATGCCCTGCAAAAAGCCCTTTTAAGGGCTACTGGCAGCTTATTCTTAGATTAGGGGGTGTTTTTATTTTGGGGGGGCTTTTTTATTTTCATAGGGATTACGTTTAATTTTGTAAATATTGGTAATTTGTTTTTTTATGTTCTGTAATGTTGGCCTTTTTTATTTTTTGTAATCTTAGCTTTTTTTATTTTTTGTAACTTTAGTATTTTTTGTTTAGGCAATTAGTTAATTTAGGGGGTGTTAGGTTAGGGGGCTTAGTAATTTGAAGTAATATAAATTAGTTATTTGCGTTGTGGGTTTTGGTGGTTTAAGGGGTTAATAGGTTAATTAGGTTTATTGTGATGTGGGGGGTTTTGCAGTTTAGGGGTTAACAGGTTAATGTATTGCGAAGTGGGGGTTTAGGGGTTAATAGGTTTATTATGTTTATTGCGATGTGGGGGTTTTACGGTTTAGGGGTTAATAGGGTAATTAGGTTTATTGTAATGTTGGTGGTTGACGGTTAAGGGATTAAGGGGTTAATTACTTTATTATTTTGCGATGTGTGGGTTTGCGGTGTAGGTGTTAATACTTTGTGTGGGAGGATCGGGGTTTTTTTTGTTATACTTCGTGCGGGCGGTGTTTTTTTTTTTATTGTAATGCTCTGTTTGCCTTCGCTGCATCCAGGTGGATTTAAAAAATGCCAGGGTGGCACGACCCTGCTATTTTCTGAATCCACCTGGATTCAGCTTCGCTGCGTCCAGGTGAATTCTTTTGGCGTGACCAACTGCCGACGGCAACGGACATTACAAACTCAATTATAGTATAGATATACAGTTGTGCTCATAAGTTTACATACCCTGGCAGAATTTATGATTTCTTGGCCATTTTCAGAGAATATGAATGATAACACAAAAACTTTTCTTTCACTCATGGTTAGTGTTTGGCTGAAGCCATTTATTATCAATCAATTGTGTTTACTCTTTTTAAATCATAATGACAACAGAAACTACCAAAATGACCCTGATCAAAAGTTTATATACCCTGGTGATTTTGGTCTGATAACATGCACATAAGTTGTCACAAAGGGGTTTCAATGGCTATTAAAGGTAACCATCCTCACCTGTGATCTGTTTTCTTGTAATTAGTGTGTGTGTGTATAAAAGGTCAATGAGTTTCTGGACACCTGACAGACCCTTGCCTCTTTCATCCAGTGCTGCACTGACGATTCTGGATTCTGAGTCATGGCGAAAGCAAAACAATTGTCAAAGGATCTGCGGGAAAAGGTAGTTGAACTGTATAAAACAGGAAAGGGATATAAAAAGATATCCAAGGAATTGAGAATGCAAATCAGCAGTGTTCAAACTCTAATAAAGAAGTGGAAAATGAGGGGTTCTGTTGAAACCAAACCACGGTCAGGTAGTCCAACTAAAATTTCAGCCACAACTGCCAGGAAAGTTGTTCGGGATGCAAAGACAAACCCACAAATAACTTCAAGTAAAATACAGGACATGTGGTGTGGCTGTTTCAAGACGCACAATAAGGAAGCTGGGCTGCATGGTCGAGTCGCCAGAAGAAAGCCTTTACTACGCAAATGCCACAGTATCCCGCTTACAATACGCCAAACAGTACAGAGACAAGTCTCAAACCTTCTGGCACAAAGTCATTTGGAGTGATGAGACCAAAATTTAACTTTTTGGCCACAACCATAAATGCTACATTTGGAGAGGAGTCAACAAGGCCTATGATGAAAGGTACACCATTCCTACTGTGAAACACGGAGGTGGATCGCTGATGTTTTGGGGATGTGTGAGCTACAAAGGCACATGAAATTTGGTCAGAATTGATGGCAAGATGAATGCAGTATGTTATCAAACAGAACACCTTTATTTTCCACTTCTTGATTAGAGTTTGAACACTGCTGATTTGCATTCTCAATTCCTTGGATATCTTTTTATATTCCTTTCCTGTTTTATACCTTTTTCCCACAGATCCTTTGACAATTCTTTTTCTTTCCCCATGACTCAGAATCCAGAAATGTCAGTGCAGCACTGGATGAAAGATGCAAGCGTCTGTCAGGAGTCCAGAAACTCATTGACCCTTTTATACACACACACTAATTACAAGCAAACAGATCACAGGTGAGGATGGTTACCTTTAATAGCCATTCAAACCCCTTTGTGTCAACTTGTGTGCATGTTATCAGGCCAAAATCACCAGGGTATGTAAACTTTTGATCAGGGTCATTTGGGTAGTTTCTGTTGTCATTATGATTTAAAAAGAGTAAACACAGTTGATTGATAATAAATGTCTTCAGCCAAACACTAACCATGAGTGAAAGAAAAGTTTTTGTGTTATCATTCATATTCTCTAAAAAATGGCCAAGAAATCATAAATTCTGCCAGGGTATGTAAACTTATGAGCACAACTGTATATATATATATATATATATATATATATATATATATATATATATATATATACACACACACACATATCTTTGTTTGTACATGTTTGCAGTGTATTTTCATGATTTTACTTCTCTTACACAAGGACTTGGCTTCTGTCCTTAGGTCTTACCCTTATTCTCGCTTTCCCTGGCTTTCAAAAACAGTCTAAACTGTTCTAAAATGTCTTGTTGCTGTGTTTGATTCTCACCCACAGACTGACCAAACCTACCCCTAGACTGACAGTTCTCAGTCTACAAGTCAGCCAAACTGCACATTAGTCTACCCTGGGTCACCTAAACTTCACACTGGGTCACAGAAAGCATATCTCTGTCTGATGATAAAGCCTTGCCTCCATATATCCACTCTTAAGATAACGTGACAGCTTGTAGAATATATGGGACCAATGTCAATAATATCTTGTATTATTTATCTAATATTCACATGGCACAATACAGCTTATACCAACGTTTTATATAATTTTTAATATATAGTACCATCAGAAAAATAGTACAGTATTGTAATGAGAAAGGTAATAGCTGTTGTTGTTTTAAATAAATATAGACTAATATTTGCATTTTTTAACACAACAAATAAAAAACAAGCCAAAGATGTAGGTACAGAAAATTTAACTGTAACTTACTGGTGGGGAAAAATTGTAATTTTAAATTTAAAAAAAATTAATGAAAAAAAATCTGGATTTCATTATATATATATATATATATATATATATATATATATATATATATATATATATATATATATATATATATATATATATATATACATACACACACATACATACACATACACACATACAAAAAGAATAAATCCCACACTCATATAATGAAATAAACAAAAATACATTTTAATGAATACAAAAATCCACTTAAAGGGACATGAAACCTAAAAATGTTCTAGCATGATTCAGATAGAGAATACAATTTTAAATATTCCAATTTACTTCTATTATCTAATTTGCTTTATTCTTTAGGCATCCTTTGATGAAGAACTAGCAATGCACATGGGTGAGCCAATCACACGAGACATCTATCTGCAGCCACCAATAAGCAGCTACTGAGACAATTTAGATATGCTTTTAAACAAAGGATATAAAGGGAATTAAGCAAATGAGATAATAGAAGTAAATTTGAAAATTGTTTAAAATCGCATGCTCTTTCTAAATCATGAAAGAAAAAAAAAAAATGGTTTTGTGTCCCTTTAGGGAGTTCGCAATACTCCCACCACCTGTAACTGAAATGCTATAAGATGCTAAAGGAAAAATGCAAATCCTGCACAAATAGCAAATGCTTAATGAGTATATATGCAATATAAACATATGTCTATGCACTGTATGTACTGACACTTAAGGCTCGATCTATTAAACCCTTCTCTCACGTTTGACTGAAGGTTCCCACAACCGAACCTGTAGTCAGGATTTATCAAGCAGCGGTCATCAGAATGCTGCTTCCCTGCCCTGTACTCCACCTCTTAGGTGGAGAATTTTAATCAATCCAGGAGCGCTTGTGTGCGATGGTAAATGCGGGAAGTGGATAGCTGCCCGAGAGGAGAAGCTGGGCAGACAGGGGTGACTATGTATACCCCGGTCCACCACGGGATGATAAACGGAGCATTTAAAGTGATGGTAAACTCTCCCCTTTATAAAAAGAGATCTGGAATGTTAGTGATATTTTAGATAGAGTTTAATGTATCAGTTGTAATGAAAATGCGCTATAGTTCCACCGCCCAGTTCAAAAGTAAATTCTTCTGTGAGCTAAAGGATTGAAATGTTCTCCAATCAGAGCTCTCCCCTTTGGGCGCCTTTTGTTGTAGCTAGAGCGCTGATTGGACAAAATTTCAAACCGTTAGCTCACAGAAAAATTGACTTTTAAAGTGGGCGTTGGAGCACGGGTTATTTGAATTTCATATCTACATTAAAAATAAGTTATAGCGCAACCTCATTACAACTGATTAAAATCCATCTAAATATCACTAACATTCTGTTTTTATAAAGGGGAGAGTTTACCATTACTTTCAGAATACGGAAACTGTTCATGTATATACTGTTTCAGAGTACCACATTAAAGGGACAGTAAAGTCAAAATTAAACTTTAATGATTAAGATAGAGCATGCAATTTTTAACAATTTTCCAATTTACTTCTGTTATCAAATTTGCACTTGGTATCTTTTATTGAAGAGTAAAACTAGGTAGGCTCATAAGAGCTCAGGAGTGTGCACGTTTTTTATGGCAGCAGTGGTTTGCAACACTGTATAACAAAGCTATAAATAAAGTTGCAAACCACTGCTGCCATAGAGCACTAAAGACACATGAACACTCCTGAGCTCTTATGAGCCTACCTAGTTTTACTCTTGAATAAAAGATACCAAGATAATGAAACAAATTTGATATCAGAAGTAAATTGGAAAACATTGCATGCTCTATCCGAATAATAAAAGTTTAATTTTGACTTCACTTCCTTTCAAGCAGTTAAACCCAATTTCCTTATGATATTCCGGAATGCTATGGCATTTAAAGGGGCATTGAATCCAAATTTTTTCTTTCATGATTCAGATAGAGCATGCAATATTAAGCAACTTTCTTTTTTTTTTTTTTTATAATCAATTTTTCTTTGTTCTCTTGCTATCTTTATTTGAAAAAGAAAGCATCTAAGCTAAGGAGCCAGCCTTCAGACACTGTACAGCACTTGTTTATTGGTGGGTGAATGTATCCACCAATCAGCAAGAACAACCCAGGTTGTTCACCAAAAATGCGTAGGCATCTAAACGTACATTACTGCTTTTCAAATAAATATAACAAGAGAATGAAGAAAATTTTATAATAGGAGTAAATAAAAAAAGTTGCATAAAATTGCATGCTCTATCTGAATCACGAAAGAAAAAAATTGGGTTCAGTGTCTCTTTAAGGGTATCAACCTGCCGTGAATGGAACAAGAAGACAAGTATAGTTCTAAAAGCTGTCTCTGTCATGGCACTTAGCAGTATATATCTCACCGCTCGATTAGAGATCCCAGCTTGAGTGTGAAATACATATGATATGCATGCACAGTCTCACCCATTGGCGATGATGTAACCAAGCTTGATACTCCCAATATTAAAGCTGCAACATTCACAGCATCTGCAATGTAGATCCAACGACAGATATCCAGGACATGTGCTGTATACTCAATGAGACATCCGAATCCTGTTGTCTGACATCACAGCTAGGCAACGCTTTGGGAGTATTATCGACTCCTTAAGTGGATTTTTGTTTTCAATAAAAATTTATTTTTGTTTATTTCATTATATAAGTGCAGGGATTTATTATTTTTGTATTTTTTTAATTACGGTAGTCTTTACCAGAGACTATATGTTCCCGGGCACTAATTATTATTATTATTTTCCTTTATTGGCGCAGCCCCTTTAATATATTGTTTTTTTTATATATATATATATATATATATATATATATATATATATATATATATATATATATATATATATATATATATATATATATATATATTGTATACATATAGTATAAGTATATGTATGTTTACACACACAAATTGTAAATTGCTCATAATACAGGACTGGAAGTCTTGCATTTATATTTGTGTGTCATTTCAATCTTCCATTATTTTTTTTTTATTAATCTTGTGTGGAAAGTCACATGACACAGCCTGTATTCCCCCTTTTAGGGATATGTTGCACCCTACTCTCCCTGTGTAATAGCTCACATGATGCACCATGCTGTTTTAGGATTTACATGCATACCCTTTACTCAGTCCCTATCACCCCACCTGGTGCACCTTGTTCTACCTCTATTTCAGAATCCAAATGTACTAGCATGTACTAGGGGCACAATCAAATATACGGCGTAGGTTTAAGCGCAAGCGTGGGAACCCGCGCTGCCCGTAATTTCACCTCGCACATCGGGGTATTACATATACTGTGCCGTTAGATGCTAAACTGGCGTAAGTAGGACAAACTGGCAAACTTCTGAAATGTGCGCAAATACACATTTTAGTCATCGCAAGTAACTTACACCAGTATTTTGTCCACGGAAAGTCTCAATAAAGAGTAGTTTTATGCAAATTAGGCTAACACTCGTAAAAATGAACCACGAGTTCATATAAAAATGCGACACGTAATTACGCTATTCAAAATTCATATATAAACCCATGCGCAGCCGCCATTTTCTTCAGTGTGATTGGATGGTTCGTTGAGCTACAGCACACTACAGTGGAGTAGAGAGAAAGGTGCAAACAGAGGAGTTAGTTAGGTCACATTGTTGGTTGATTAAGCTTGTACACTTACAAATATTTTTACATATTGCACACATTTTGCATACATGCATATACAAAGACACCACAATTTTTTTTCTAACACCTCACAGGTTTTATTTGAATTTTACAGTGTGATAGGCTGAGTGTTTGGTTGTGATTGTGTGTGATTGAACTGGGAGTGAGTGTGAGTGTGTAAGTGTGTAGTGTGAGGATGGCCGGGAGTGGTAGGGCGGAGGGGAGCAGGGGAGAGGAGTGGCAGGGAGAGGAGTATTGTAGAGGACAGGAGGAGCAGTGGGGTCCCCGTCAGGGAGTAAGTGGAGTGGGAAGAGGGAGAGCTAGAAGGGATGATGGGAGGGGAGATGCCCGAGAGCCCAGGCACATCTAGGAGAGGGACAGAGGGTGCACATGGGGACAGAAGGCGGGAGGAGGGAGAGGATAGGGAGGAACCCACACCAGGGACATCACAGGGAGCAAGCCAGGTGTCCATGGAGGATGAGAGGTTGAGATGTCCCAACTTCTCATTTGATGAAAATGTTGCCCTAGTCCAGGCCATCATGGACAATTACAGTGCCCTCTTTGGGCAGGAGAAGGGCAAAGGCAGTGCCAAAAGGCGAAAAACAGCATGGTTGGCGGTAGAGGATGCCGTCAACAGTGTGGCCCCACAGAGGAGGACTGTTAAAGGGCCTTAAAAAGCGGTGGAATGACTGCAAGAGGCGGGTTAAAGAAAAGATGGGGCAGGAAGCTATGCACCAGAGGGGAACAGGCGGTGGTCCATCCCTGGACATAGAATATAACACCTGGCAGGAGATGATACACAGGTCCCTGAGTATCACAGAGGTCCGTGGACTTCCAGGGGCTCGTGACTCAGGGACTGCAACCACAGCACATCATGCTGGTGAATAACATCCCACACACCAGTATTATATGTATATGAGATATAACATCCTTTAATATCACACATTCATGTACACAAGGAGCATGGTATTTGCCCTACTAACAAAAACATCTACAATTATATTTGACATTAATGCTACTTAAAACAATGCAATTCATGATATGAGATTGAGTAGTGCAATACTAACATGTCTCAGAGTAACACAGGCCACAAGCCACATGTAGAGTTTTCAGTAAATGGACACTATAGCTATCACAATACTTTTAGCTCAAGAAAGCAGGTTCAGTGCATACATCAGGCTAAAGTAAATTGTGTGACCATAGTGTCACTTAAAGAACACATTTTTTCCATCATTGACATGTACACATAACTATTGTATGAAATACAAACCTGTATACTGCGCATATTAAAATCCCTCATAGCACAAATCACAATGTGCACATGCATGTTCTAGAGTTTGACATGAGAATCAGTATAGGCCCTAGCATGTATCAATGTACATTGCATGCCCACATGGACATATATATGACTGTACTAATCCCTCTCATCATTTGACTCCTCCACAGAACCGCCTGTCACGAGGATACAAACAGGCATGCCGCCACCACCACCACCACCAGTCTTCAGGCAATCACATGAACAGTATGCTCCCAGGCATGAGCAGGGTTGGATGGCTTCAGTTGAGGACCCGGAAGTGAAGCCACCACCATTGACATATGACCGCTGGCAAGATTCCTGGCCAGAGGAATATTCTTCTTTTGGCTTTGAAGGGGAGCCAAGACAGCCACAAAGGGTCCATGTATTTACCCCCCCCCCAACACAATCTCAGGGCAGTCATGGCTTTTACCCATAAACTATGTCACAAGAAGTGCCAACTGGACAGGCTGAGTGGTCACACACTGGTAATCAGAGGGACTATCAAACAACCCTGAGAGCTCCACCAGCCAAGAGAGGTTCCACAGGAGCCAAGAGAGGTTCTTCAGGAGCCAAGAGAGGTTCTATAGGAGCCAAGAGAGGTTCTTCAGGAGCCAAAAGAGGTTACACAAACGTAGCATAGAGCTGCAGAGGGACATGGCAGCATCATTAAGTGGAAGTGTTCAAAACCAGTCACAGATGATGCAAATTCTGTCTGATATGCAGATGCAGATGGACAATAGATGGCGAGTACAAAATCAACTCTTGGGTGTGTTGGTTGAGCACTTTACACACCAGCAGGACACTGCCTCCAGCCTATCTTCTGTGGCCAGCACACCAGCAGAAACATCAGAATCTTCTCAAACTAGGAGAACAAGGCAATCCACTACAGTCACCTCAGCTCCCTCATCCAAGAAGCCTAAAAAGAAATAAATATTATTATAGTTCACCATAAATCTTGTCCTCTGTTTTTTACCATATAATTGTCATCCACATCCATGTGAGGTGTGTTTTAGTACACTAATATTGTTAAAACATATAATAAGACCTGTGTGGAAATAGCCCAAAAAAGGTAATATTATCATGTTTATGACATATTCATGTTCTATAAACCACATCACATAGTTGTGTATGAAGGGTACATATAGTAATATTCACTTCTAAGATGTAAATCAAGGTTTCTCACATCCAATATAAATTGTCACATTGGTATATATATATAAATAATAATGTATTTACAGAAGGTGTGAACATCTATTTTCATTCTTCTTAATGATAGTCAATAAATCATAGTGGCCTAAACATGAATTAAACAAATGAGATATTTTCAGTAATTAGGGTGGTTAAGGGAAGGGGGTGGGATGTAGTAGTTTCACTTACATGCAGTGGAAATACGCAGTATGTAATTCTATGACCAGCTGCAGCAACAACAGCAGCAGGGGCAGCACCAGGAACAGGTACAGCAGCGTGAGGAGCAGGGACAGCAGCAGCAGGAGCAGGGACGGCTACAGCACCATGACCAGGGACCCCAGCAGCAACTAGAGCATCAGCAGGTATATCATGAACAACAGGGGCTTGTAGGGCTTCCAGCACCCCTTGTGCCCCACGATGCTGTCTATCTATGTAAAGCAGGGGAAACATGGTGTCTAATGAGGGTGTGCATTGGCAGGTGTTTTAAGGCTTCCGGGTGAGAGGTTGTGCTGTTTGTGATTGGTTTGACACACTTGCAGGGGCAGGAATAATAAATGCTTAGAAGAGGTTTAACTGTTTGAGATTTGCGGCTGATATGTATGTGATTACGCATGCGTTTGTTAGGCCTTCAGGGAGTTACGTTGCTTTTTTAGTCAGTGCAAGGGTTGCTGTGCCTGCAATATGTGGCGAGATGAGAATGGAGTAGATTTTTTGAATTCTGCGCGCGTAAGTCCTTACGCTGTATATTGGATACCAAATTGCGCGTCTGCTCTATGTTAGTCTATGGGTAAAAAAGATACGTCCGAAGGGTGAAATATACGCGCGTAACTTGTATGCTACGCTGTATATGTAATACCAAAATCACGTAAAATCTGGCGGCGGCGGATTTTGCGGGCGACGCTGCATATGTAATGGAGGCCTAGGTCTGTATTATGTCTTCACATGCTGTACCCTGCACCCACTCTGAATCAGGGCCTATGTGCTGCACTCTGCAACCACACTACATCAGGGCCCATAAGTTACACCTAATTTAGTTATGTAGCTTAACTTTGTTATATCCTACATCCTATACAGTCAGTAAACTTGTACACCCTGCTCTCATGCAGCGTGCTGTAAGCTTTTCCCTGATAGCTACACACACATTATTCACTAAGCCATATTACCAGCTCCCAACAATCATTGGACAAGCTGGATTACTAAAGGAGATAAATGGGCTGTCACCAGCAATGTCAGACAATAGATTCACCAGCCACTGGATGAGCACAGAGTGGGTCAGAGGTTAATTAAAGACATCCAAAGGTCGCTGGGTGATTATGTGTGAGGTGCACTTTAATAGTGTAGCTGTGATGCAGACAGTGGCAGAAGATTTATTCGAGTGCTGATGACACTGGCAGGATCCTTGCAGATAGCAGGAGCCTTGATATTGCTAGGAGCAGAATGATGGATGCTCCTCACATGCCACATTACAGCGGCTGCTCAGCTCATATCCTGAGTGTGAAGGCAGTGCAGAGCCATAGAGAGGCAGCCCCGGCTTGAGGTGCAGGGATGGAGATAAGATTAGGCAGCATAGTAATTACACTTGCTCTTTCTGCTGAGAGTGCAAACATTACTTCTTTTTTTTTTTTTAGAGAACAGTGACAAGTGACAAGCCGAAAGATTCTATTTAGTGACTCAAACTAGTGAGGTATTTAATTGTTTTATAATCCTAGGGCTAATCAGTACTTCTAGGTTTTGATTAGACAATGTGGACCTCTCAAATACATGTCGAACAGATACATGTGCAGCTGAGTATAGCTGGGTGATTCCTTTAAAATTTATAGAGAACCCATACAGAAAATGTCAGCATTGACATCAGCACATTTGGGACTCCCAATCCAGACATTGAAAGTGGCAATACTATTAATAATCTGCGAATCAAGAGTAAATCATGTGATGTGCATGTGGCTAGAACTTTTTTTTTATTACAGGTATGTTAACTACTGTGCGTTGCTAGGCCAGTGCTAAGCCACCATATGCATGTAATATAGGGCTATTACATTATCATTAGGAGGTGAATTCTGTTATAATTGTGAATTGTGACCATGACATATGAGGGATGGTTTAGTCCATTATGCTGGACTTGAGTAGCAATGTAAATATAAAATGAATTGTGCTGTGACATTATAAGTACAGAGCTGCAAAGTCACACTATAAGGCAATATGCCACACTACTTGAGGTCTGTTATCTAAATGTGGTAATTTATACTAAGCTAGGATCTATGTAAACTTGTTGCAGATTTGACACACCTAATTTGTTTTTCTCACAAAATCTCTAATATGTTATTGATATAGTATAGAAATAAAACAGGAGAGTTATAAAAAAGTCAGTTGCAGATTAGCAAAGCACTGGAAGATAGCTAAACAAACTGGTGAGCCAATAACAAAATATATGTTTGTATACCCCAATCATCAGCTAGCTCCCAGCAGAGTATTGCTCCTAAGCCTAAATATGAATTCAACAAAATAAACCAAAAAAGTAAGTTTGATCTATTGGAACCATGAAAGTTTAATTTTGACTTTCAAGTCTCTTTAACCCCTTAATGACCACAGCACTTTTCCATTTTCTGTCCATTTGGGACCAAGGCTATTTTTACATTTTTGTGGTGTTTGTGTTTAGCTGTAATTTTCCTCTTACTCATTTACTGTACCCACACATATTATATACCGTTTTTCTCGCCATTAAATGAACTTTCTAAAGATACCATTATTTTCATCATATCTTATCATTTACTAAAAAAAAAAATATAAAATATGAGGAAAAAATGGAAAAAACACACTTTTTCTAACTTTGACCCCCAAAATCTGTTACACATATACAACCACCAAAAAACACCCATGCTAAATAGTTTCTAAATTTTGTCCAGAGTTTAGAAATACCCAATGCTTACATGTATTTTGCTTTTTTTGCAAGTTATAGGACCATAAATATAAGTAGCACTTTGCTATTTCCAAACCACTTTTTTTCAAAATTAGCGCTAGTTACATTAGAACATTGATATCTTTCAGGAATCCCTGAATATCCCTTGACAAGTATATATTTTTTTTTAGAAGACACCCCAAAGTATTCATCTAGGCCCATTTTGGTATATTTCATGCCACCATTTCACCACCAAATGCGATCAAATAAAAAAAATTGTTCACTTTTTCACAATTTTTTTCACAAACTTTAGGTTTCTCACTGAAATTATTTACAAACAGCTTGTGCAATTATGGCATAAATGGTTGTAAATTTTTCTCTGGGATCCCCTTTGTTCAGAAATAGCAGACATATATGGATTTGGTGTTGTTTTTTGGTAATTAGAAGGCCGCTAAATGCCACTGCGCACCACGCGTGTATTATGCCCAGCAGGGAAGGGGTTAATAAGGGAGCATGTAGGGAGCTTTTTGGGGTAATTTTAGCTTTAGTGTAGTGTAGTAGACAACCCAAAGTATTGATCTAGGCCCATTTTGGTATATTTCATGCCACCATTTCACCGCCAAATGCGATCAAATAAAGAAAAACGTTACATTTTTCAAAATGTTAGATTTCTCACTGAAATCATTTACAAACATTTTGTGCAATTATGGCACAAATGGTTGTAAATGCTTCTCTGGGGTCCCCTTTGTTCAGAAATAGCAGACATATATGGATTTGGTGTTGCTTTTTGGTAATTAGAAGGCCGCTAAATGCCACTGCGCACAACACGTGAATTATGCCCAGCAGTGAAGGGGTTAATTAGGTAGCTTGTAGGGAGTTTGCAGGGTTAATTTTAGCTTTAGTGTAGAGATCAGCTTCCCACCTGACACATCAGACCCCCTGATCCCTCCCAAAGAGCTCTCTTTCCTCCCCCACCCCAAAAATTGCCCCGCCATCTTAAGTACTGGCAGAAAGTCTGCCAGTACTAAAATAAAAGGTATCCTTTTTTTTTATATAGCATATTTACATATGCTGCTGTGTAAGATCCCCCCCTTAGCCCCCAAACTCCCTGATCCCCCCCAAAACAGCTCTGTAACCCTCCCCCTCTGCCTTATTGGGGGCCATCTTGGGTACTGGCAGCTGTCTGCCAGTACCCAGTTTGCATATAAAAATGGGGGTTTTTTTGTTTTGTTTTTTCTGCAGTGTAGCTTCTCCCCCCCCCCCCAAGACTAATCCCCCACCCCCTCCCAGATCCCTTAGATGAATTTTATCAGGGATTTTATCCCTCCTTTCTCCCCATAATAAAAAACAGTTTCTGTAGTGTAAGTGGTTCCCACCCGCTCCCTCCCCGTGCACGCGCCCGCCCGCCACCCCCCCGTGCACGCGCGCGCACCCGTGCGCGCCCCCGGCGATACCGCCCCCCCTCTCTGACTAAGAAGCCATCGATGGCCGCCCACCCACCTCCCACTTCAGCTCCCACCCACCAACGAATGCGGCCATCGATGTCCGGTGCAGAGAGGGCCACAGAGTGGCTCTCTCTGCACCGGAGGGGTAAAAAATGTTATTGCAGGATGCCTCAATATCGAGGCATCCTGCAATAACCGGAAAACAGCTGGAAGCGATCAGGATCGCTTCCAGCTGCTTTCCAAACCGAGGACGTGCAGGGTACGTCCTTGGTCGTTAAGTGACTTTTTTAAGAGGACGTACCCTGCACGTCCTCGGTCATTAAGGGGTTAAGTTTACCAAATCTAGATTTTTCAGTCTGTATCCAGCTTCTATATGCAGATTAAAAGGACATAATGACCACATGCTAAATCACTTGAAACTTTAAAAAGCTGTCAAGAAAATTTCACTTGAACATCTCTATGTAACAGTGGAAGATATTTTACCCCAAAATGTCTTCAGCTTACAATAGTAAGTGCTCTGTGAACAGTTATCCCTTAGCTACTGTCAGCTACAAGTTGACAAAAGGCAATCAGCTTCATCAGTGCTGAAGTCACACTTTGCTTTTCTGTGAATTTATGAAATTTCACTGAAATCTCATAAGATTATATAGTAAACCTCCTTAAAGGGACAGTAAAGTCAAAATTAGACATTCATTTAGACCAATGCATACAATTTTAAACAACTTTCCAAATTACTTCTATTATTTAATTTGCTTCCTTTTCTTGTTATCCTCTGCTTAAAGGTTTATCTAGGTAAGTCAGGAGCAGCAAAGAACCTAGGTTCTAGCTGCTAATTGGAGGCTGCATATATATACTTTTTGTCATTGGCTCAACCATGTGTTAAGTTAGAAACCAGTAGTGCATTGCTGCTCCTTCAACAAATGATACCAATAGAATGAAACACATTTGATAATAAAAGTAAACTGAAAAGTTGTTTAAAATTGTATGTTCTAATTAAATCATGAAAGAAAATGTTTAGGTTTGATGTCCCTATTAACTGAGGAGGGAAATAACATGACTGTGCCTGCACTTGCCTGAAGCAAGCTTCCTTAAAAGTCTTGGGCCTAGCATACTGATTGGCTCCTTAAAGTCCCTTTACAATGGAATGTGGCTACTGAGGAAATTTTAAAGTAAAATATCTTCCTTTTTTTATAGAGATGTTCAGGTTATATTTTCTAGTCGGCTTTTGACAGGGTATCATGTCCCTTTAATTTTTCTGAAATCAGTTCAAAAATACAAAATAAATTATATTTAGCAAAAGTACAATATATCAGAATGATCTACTCAGGGCCATATTAGAAGTCGCAAGATAATTAGCACTTTTGCTCACTCACAAACACCGATGGAAGTAAACTTTTATGGTGATCGTATTACAAGTTGTAATTAAAATGGTAAATGTAACTTTAAGACTTTAGATATCGCGACCACGCTAAATTCTTCCCCCAGAGACTTTTATGGAGTGTCCTGTTAAAAAAATAGGTTGGGGTGTTTGCGATGGGGGGTTATGGTTGTATACGATTAAGTAGTGTAGGGGTAGTTTGCGGTTGGGGGTTATGGCGGTTTAGGGGTTAATAGGTTAGGAAGTTTATTGTGGTGGGCTATTGGTGGTATAGGGGTTAATAGGTTAGGAAGCTTATTGTGGTGAGCTATTGGCGGTATAGGGGTTAATAGTTTAGGAAGTTTATTGCAGTAGGCTATTGGCAGTATAGGGGTGAACAGGTTAAGGAGTTTATTGCGGTGGGCTATTGGTGGTATAGGGGTTAATAGGAAAGCAAGTTTATTGCGGTGGGGAATTGGCAGTTTAGGGGTTAGTTAGTGTAGGGTTAGCTTGCGGTTGTGGGTTATATCGGTTTAGGGGTACATAGGTGTATTTATTCGGCTCAGTGCTATATGTTTAAAAGGGATCCTTATTGCCAATGTCGGTGCCGATGCTGCTTGGAATATTTTGCCATCATCCCCATCCATTGTACTGTATAGTAAAACGCCTCTCAGCAATGCTGCCTTTAAACAGAAATGTCTGCACTTTTGAATATCTCCCCGGCATTCTTGCTTTGGAACCCTTTTTAATATATCACCGTCTTGCAGCACTTTTGATCATGGCCGGAAACTCTGTAACTGCCGCTAAAATGCTGCTTGTTTATATACATGATAGAAACAAAATGTAATACTGTGTCCCTCAAATTTTCTAAATATTCATGAGCCATAAATTAAAAAATATGTTAATAATAATTGACCACTAAAACTCATGCAGAAATGGAAACAGCAAATCATTTCTACATACTTTGGTCTAGATTACAAGTGAGGCGCAATCAAGTTTTTTTTAGCTATTTTCAAATGTGCCGATATTACAAGTGGAGCCAAATCAAGATTGCCCTTAACACTTCAATCCTTACCGCAATCTCAGAACTGTGGTTAACTGTTTTACGAAACAAAAAAAGTTGCACAAAACACTTCAAAAATACATTTTAATGTACACTTAAACTCATATTAACACTGTCTGATAAAACATTTTTAATAAAAAGATTGCACAAATTTTTTTTAAGGGCTGTTGTTTGCACGATGAGCGTTATTTTTTTTTTCAAAACATTTTTTTTCTTCATTGACTTCCATAGGGAATGCGAAAATGCGATGGAGTTTGCGCGATCTCGGGTGTTAGGTTGTTTTCCACTTTTTTTTTCTCCATTGATTCCTAAGAGAAAAACATGCAAGCACACACAAAAACGTAAGTTAGGTTTTTGGCGCTATTCGGGTTAACGCTAGTGCAAAATATTTTTTTTTTTAAACTTGTAGTACGAACTCAACCTGACAAAAAAAAATACTGCGCCACTTGTAATCTAGCCCTTTATGTGGTATCATCTGGTATGCAAATTTATGCATACTAAGAAGTAATTTGGGAGGGCAGGAAGTAGTATAGCTATAACAAGAAGTGCAACATTTGCAATATAAAGAATGTGTGCCATGCAGCATACAATATATCATTGTGAGTAATGCACAATATTATCTGTGGCATGTGTGATATGCAGAGTGCAAATATAACAGTTTGTTTTGCACACACCTAGGTCTAGGACTTAGAACATGAGGTATGTGAAATAGTGTCTACAGACCAGAGATATATTCTATCAATTCAGGGAACAAGTTTTGATTTATTTTCTCACCATGTTACATTTGGTTGAGAAATATCAGTACCGACAAGCTCAATTCATGATATATTTATCAAAGCACTAGAGGGTCCTTTCCTTGAAGTTCCCATAATCTTTTCTCTCTTGTATAAACCATATCTCAAAGCGTGAAATGCACAGATGGTTTGGACGGAATCAAACACATTCTATTTTATGGTACCCAGCAATGCAGACACCATTGCACAGTGAATAAACTCACATACCACTCACTAAAGGACTTAGATATAAAAAAAATAATTGGTGTCCGCACACTAAGTATAATGAATGCCAACAACATGCTATGTCTAGCCTACAATTCATTCAACAGTTCTCACTTTGGCCCCGATATTGAAAACATTTTCAGACCCACAAGAAATTGCCTTTTTGGCTTTGCCAGTCTCGTAGTCTGTGGGTCTGGTAAGTGGTGATATATTAAAAAAAAAGGTTGCTGAACCTCTATTTTCCGATGAGTGACAATGACAATGAGTCTCCCATAGGAAATTATAGGGATCACAGCTTCAGCAAAAGTCCTCCCACACTGCCACTCATTTGCAATTTTGGCAGGGGGAGGGGGCTGTATTCAAAGTATGTTTACACAAGATGTGCGTTTACTAAAACAAATAACTGTTTCGGTGTGGTAACTCTACAAAATTATGCATATGTAAATTACATTTCACTGTAAATTCACTAGATTTCTCACAATGGAAAATTATAGCCACTGAAAAGCTGGCAAAACTGATATGGCTAAAAAGGTGTTCCAAAATGGAGGACAGTGCTTTGAATATTAGAAACTCGTGGCAATGTTACCCCATTAAAATACAAGTTACTCCCATGAAACACCCATCACACTCCCATGGAACGCCTGTATATTCCTTATGTCTGCGAACTCCATTATTAATAAAGACAAAACAAAAAAAAGTACTTTGAAACCCATAGGAGCTGTGGGATTGTGGGTATAATATACATGCATACAAAATGTTTTATTTATAAGCATTTTATTGTGTAATGCTGTATGTATTTAAATTATTGTGTTTTTAAAAATTGTGTTTTTTGCTTTTGAGGTGTTTTCAACTTTTTTTTTTTAGGAAAAAAGACATTGGCCTCTATTTAACAAAGTCTGCCGGACCTGATCCGACAGTGCGGATCAGGTCCGCCAGACCTCACTGAATGCGGAGAGCGATACGCTCTCCGTATTCAGCATTGCACCAGCAGCCCACCCCTGCAGACTCGCGGCCAATGGGCCGCCAGCAGAGAGGTGTCAATCAACCCAATCGTACTCGATCGGGTTGATTTCCGGCGATGTCTGTCCGCCTGCTCAGAGCAGGCGGACAGGTTATGGAGCAGCGCTCTTTATGACCGCTGCTTCATAGCTGCTGTTTCTGGCGAGTCTGAAGGCTCGCCAGAAACACGTGCCCAGAAGCTCACTACGGAGCTTGTTAAATGGGCGCCTTTGTGTTTGTGATATTATTTCATAGAAGACAGTAGCCACGACATTTTAGTTTTATTTCTTTATTTCTGATATAAGTTCTCACTTCTCTGAATATGTTATACTTATAATATTGCGAACACACTGTAATAAACAAGTAATTAATATAGAACGTGTTTGGTACTGTGCCTTCTCAATATTATAAGTATAAAATGTTCAGAACAGCGAGAACTTATCCTATAATATAAAAGGCCAAGTGTGTTTGTCCGAAGCCGTCATGCGCAGTAAAGACTGCGCGAGAACAAACACACCTGACCTTCAAGAAACTGACCTGTCCGCCACAAGAACTGTGGGCATGATGGGGCCGGCTTGGCATGACGGGGATGGGGCCAGGCGTGACAGGGGTGGGAGCGGCCATGGCCGTGAGACAGAACAAAAATTTCTTCCTAAAAAAAAAGAAGACACAAACACGCCAAAGCAAAACCCCTCATTTTTAAAAACACAACAATATTTTAAATACATATTCTACCATTATACAATAAAATAAAACATTGTATACATATGTACAATATACCCATTATCCCTCAGTTGCTATAGGGGTATTATTGACGTCCTAGTTTCACTATTGTCTTGTAACAAAACGGGTTAATTTTCAGTTGACACATGTAAATTATATTGCCATACAATACTGTGTAAAGGGATCATTTTTATTACACCTTCAATGTTGGTGACAATGTTGCTTTAAATATAATAATCAGCATTGCCACCCGCTGAGATGTATAGTAAAATGCCTCCCTGCGAGATTGCATTCAGACACTGATGTCAGCACTTATGAATATTTCAAATATTTCATTTCAAATCTTGATCCCGTGACGGATTGATTATATTGCCACATCGTGGATATTTCGATCATCAGGGCATCTATGCAGTGTCCTGGGTTCTAATACTATAAAACTGCATGAATTAAATTATCCAGCTCAGGAATTGCTCAATCGCAAGCAATACATAGAATAACCAGTACTATTGTGCTTTTTACTTGTACTTATAATGTATTCTGATTTGTTATGGGTGTCATTTGCGTACTTAGGGGCTAATTTATCAAGGACCAAATGGCCCCTGTTTCCATGCGAGCCTTTAGGCTCGCCAGAAACATAAGTTAATAAGCAGTAGTCTTAAGACCGTTGCTCCTTAACTCATCCGCCTGCTCTGAAGCTGTGGACATCAATGAGCCCTATCCTATACGATCGGGTTGATTGACACCCCCGACTAGCGGCCAATCTGCAGGGGGCGGCATTGCACAAGCAGTTCACCAGAATTGCTTGTGCAATGTTAAATGCTGACAGCGTATGCTGACGGCATTCAGCGATGTCTGGTGGACATTGGCAAATCGACCCCTTACTCTCATATTAGTAGGTCGTGTTTGACTGGATGATTGACTGGTTCCATTTGGGCATTTTCTTTTAAATAAGATAAAGCAAATACCCCCAAACTTATTTTAAAAAAGATGGTTTTCAGTATGAAAGTTTTGCAAAAGCATGGTGGTTCAGCTGCAGGAATGCAAGCAAACCCCACAGGTAAATCCTGCCCTGGCACATTTGACTATGTGATGCATTTAAAATCACTTATACTGTCCACATACATTGTTTAAAATCTCTAATTAGCACATGTGTGGGCTATACCTCACTCAATGAAGTTTTATTGGAACATAGAACTTATTGGTTGCTAGGTAATAGCAACACTAGAAAAGCCGCCTGCACATTCCTTTTGTCTGTCCTCGGTTTAAGTGTGTTTATGTGTGTATATATATATATATATATATATATATATATAAATAAAATAAAGGATTATTTGTCAATATTTCTGTCATCATTTTACAGGAGAGAAAGAAGAGAGAGAAAGAAGAGAGAGAAAGAAGAGAGAGAAAGAGAGAGAGAGAAAGAGAGAGAGAAAGAGAGATTCAGTTATAAGAGAGCACTTGCCAAAAAAATATGGTTCAATTCCTTCTTTATTAAGTAGTTAATGTTTTTGGGGTCTCACCCCTGTCATCAGACATTTAGACGCCAACTACTTAATAAAGAAGGAATTGAACCATATTTTTTGGCGAGTGCTCTCTTCCATCTGGAAGCATATATGAACTCTGGAAAGCAAAGTGAGATACTTCAAAACAGTCTGAAGAAGTTGTAATGTTTCATCATAGTGATTAAACAAAAAACAACAACTTCCCAGTCATTAAAATAGAGATCAGTACTTTCTGGGAACATTCCGTGTTTACAATTAGTTGGATGTGTTTGGTATCTTGTCATTGATTGGTTAAAGTTTCTGTTTCCATGCTTACACATCTGTAAGCCAAATTTCACACTGCTAAAGAATTAACATCTCAAATTTAATTTTAGAAGGGAAGCAACCTATTAAAATTGCAAAAAAGCAATATTAAAGGGATAGGAAAGTCTATTTTTGACTTTGCTATCCCTTTAGTATTATTTTTTTTTGGCAATTTTAATATGCTTCAGATAGAGAACGTAATTTTAAGACACTTTTAAATGCACTTCTATTTTCAAATGTGCTTCATTCTCTTGGTCCCCAAGGCAGAACATATAGTGATCTGAGATGTCATCGCAGAAAATGCAGCATGTCTGCAGAAAGAACAGGTCACATGCAGGAACTGTTAGCGCTTTAACTTTGCAGCACTGCTCCACATTAGGCTGTTCTTTTCAAACAAAGCTGTGCTCTGGCTGCACTGTGTAAGTTTTCCTTAATACGGTGTATTCAGAGCAAAGTGCTGTTTGAAGTGAACAGTCAAATATGCAGTAGTGCTGCAAAGCAGCAGTGCATTGATTGTTGACTGGCTCTCAGGGATTATTGTCAAACCCGCCCCCCTAGCCTTTCCCAGTCTGCAAAGCTGTTTTTTTCTGAATGTAAGACCTTCGTATGAGCAATGCACCTTTTTTAATACTATACTTTTATGTTAGACGAAGAGAAAAGGAAACAAATTTATTCAAGAGACATTTTACAATTTCTTTTTTTGTCTGCAGCTAATTTGCAATGCAATCTTTAACTACTACAATATATTCTAAAACTTTAAAAATGGCTTTATTCCACAGTTAACCAACACATTTGGAATTGTACTGGTGCTTTAGTATAACTGCCTAATTTAAAATTGAATTTAAATTTAAAAATGACCTGCAAAAACATTTCACTAAAAAAAATTCTCATTGCAGAAAGTGAAAAAAAGTCCTGCCTCTGCGCTCTTGGTATCCCTTGTGGAAAAAAGAATACGCACATATCCTACACTAGTGGGAGCTAGCTGTTTGCTGGTGCATGCACACATTTGTCTCTTGTGACTGGCTAACTAGATGTGTTCAGCTAGCTGGTAGTAGTGCAATGCTGTTCTTTCAGTAAAGGATAACAAGAGAATGAAGCATATTTGATAATAGAAGTTAATTGGAAAGTTGTTTAAAATTGTATGTTCTATCCAAATCATGAAAGAAAATGTTGGGGTTTCCTGTCTCTTTAATTTACACACACTCTTATTGTATGAGTGAATCCAACAAGACAAGACCAAGCTAGAACCTTTACGTCAAGGCCAACACAATACACTCTTTACAATCACCCACTGTGTAATATTAAGCTGGAAAACTAGAACCACCTAATAGCAAACCTAAGTTTCACAGCTCTCTCTGATAACTGTAAAATAATAACAATAAAGGAGTCTTGAAAAATTCCAAATGTTTCTGCTCTCCTAACCGCATCTTGTATTTTCTTAACCCTCAAGAGCAGAGGACATTCTTCATTCTGATTCAGCTCCTGGAACTGGGGAAGTCGGTAACACTAGTGTGGACAGATTGTGTCCTGTGACAAGCTGAGAGCTTGGTTCATCCTCTCAGTAATGATTCCATTTAGAACTTTGAGGAAAGGCTGCACAGAGCTGTCATCCGAATCCATTCCTCTCCATCCATGACAGGGCTTCTGATGAGGCTCTCACTCACCCGCAATGCACTGAGCTCAGAGAGGAGATTCATCCTTATAAGGCTTCACTGAGTCCAAAGCTCCAGCTCAAAATTACAAGCCTAAAGATTAGCAAGCAGTGTACTGCCTGTCCTGATCCTCCTAATATAAAAAGTAAATACTGATTTATATTGAATGTACTGTGTTTATAAATAATTTAGTAACTGCATGGAGCATATAGGAATGAAAATTATACTCCTCTGCAGTTCATGGGTGCAGATTATATTTTACATAGGCAGAACACTATTAAATTTCAATGTTTAAGGGTCATCACAACAACTTAGTTTTAAAAGGCTTTATTAAAGTGAATGTAAATTTTAATGAATGAGTGCCAGGTTTTTAAAAATACTATTGAAAACAAAAGCACTTTCATTCATTAAACTTTACATTACAGTGTTTTTTTTAAAATACTTACCTTATTCTTTAGGAAACACAGACCGGCAATCCTCTGTCCGCTTTACACGCTGTTCAGCATATCGATGACGAAACGGCTTTCTCCAATTGTTGCGTGGCCTCACAAGATTTCTGGTTACGTCAATGCTGGGGTAAGTACAGAGGAGCTGCGGGCGGAGGATCGCGGTCTGGGTTTCCTAAAGAAAAAGGTTAGTATTTTTAAAAAACGCTGCAATGTAAAGTTTAATGAATGAAAGTGCCCCTGTTTTTAATAGTATTTTTAAAAATCGAGCACTCATTCATTCAACTTTACATTCACTTTAAGGTTTTATATTTTTAAAAACAACAAAAAATAGAAGAACAAGAATCACAGATTATCAGAGACATTGGTTACAATATAAACAATAGGTTTCCAGCGTTAAAAGGACAGTAAACACCACTAACATTGATATATATTATAAAAATACATAACCATTCAATCGTTATTCACATACCCACAATAGTGAAGAATAGCAGCAGCCATAAATATCCCTAATATAATAATCGATTTATATGTCCAAAAATAGCCCCCAAACTCCTCCTCCCTGTACCTTCTTTAGCTACATTGAAATTTTTTTACAATACCTCGGCTCGTTCCTAAAGCTTTCAACTGTGTCATCACGCAGTGAAGATGACATATAAACACTACTCGCATGGCGATGCGCACCGCAATGTGTTTTACTCTCCTCATTACCAGATGAGCAGAGGTGTGTGTATATATATATATATAAATAAAAATAATAAATATACACTTACAGCCAGGTGCATTTGTATCACACATAGTTTTCTAATATTTACATACTATATACCCAGCTCTAAAATATAACGTCTCAAGACATGTCATATATTTTAATAATTTAAAAATATTAATCAATCTTTTTTTCCTTTATTGACTTTATACATATTTTATAACGTAATACCTAAAATGGAATTGAAATAACCTGTGTTATTTTTCTGCAGTATCCGTAAAAAACACAGGAAATAAAAGTGGTTGTCTGAAGGTTCCGTTTTTTTTCTTTCCCCCAGTCATTGCGTATGCGCAAATTCGGCGAGTAACATGTGAGACGATCGGATGACGCAAGATAAACAGTCCGTGCACGGACAGAAGAAATAATTTACGAGTCGTTTACTAGAGGGGGGGGCTGAGTTTGGGGGCCATTTCTGGATGTCTGGATGCACAGTTTGAATTTACAATCAGACACAATACGATGTGAACAGGTATATTTAAAACGTTGCAGACTTATCAGCAGGTTCAAAACTATTGAATAAGGTAATTTTATAAGGAGTGTTTACTGTCCCTTTAAGACAAGAGACTAACATTTTACACGATTATTCCAGAAACAAAAAATGTGGATAGACTACTCTACATATATACTTTTATAGTACATTTGATGCATTAGAGTTATGGGGAAAGAAAGAAAATGTAAAAAAGAAACAACAAAAAAACGTTTTAAATGGCTAGATTACCCGCTTGCACGTTTATTTTTCTAGACGGAGGCTTTTTGCGTAGAACTTAAAATATCGAGAACGCGTTAATGTATTCCCCCATAAACATCAATGGAGTGCAAAAAATGGGGGGGGGGGAACTAACACTCATACTTGGGTGCAAATGCGATCGTGTTTCACCAAGTGTGCTAACCCGAATTACTATTTCACATTCCAATGTTCTTCACATAGCAGAATAAGTTATATTTATTCTTAAATAAATATTTCTGTATATATCTGTTTTTTTTAGAATATATATATATATATATATATATATATATATATATATATATATATATATATATATATATATATATATATATATATATATATATATATATATATATTATACAAAAATCAAACAGAGAGAATGTATTCACAACATACAATACTGTTGTGAAAAAGCAAGGGATAAAACAGGCACACAGAATTTTGGTAAATAATCAAATTTATTAATTCCTATTTAAATCCCAAACCACATTTATGTGGATCACAAAAAGTGACAAAGTCAATCATACTCTGAAAGTGAGCATTCTTAACTAAAAACAGCAAAATTCAAAGACTAAATGCTACTAAAAGGCCAGGAACCTCTAAGCATACGTATGCTAATTGACTAGGGGTACAGCCTAACCTACTATCTATAACACAGACAGGTATCTATAACATAGGCAGGTAACATATAGTAAGCAAAGAACGTAAGTAAAATCTAACTAAGGCATTGACATTATGGTTACAAGTTAAATCATAAAAAAGACATTTTCATTTTATCCTAAATAGATCAGAAAAAATGACCGGCAAATGTCTTAGTATAGCGTCTGAAATACAGACAATGGTGACTGCTGCTGGAAGTACAAGTTCAGTTATTTTACTTAGCTGCTGTATGTAGATCCATTATTCCAATTCAGAGAGGATGCAGCATTCAGAGCGTGTGATGTCACTTGCAGCCTAAGGTGTGGTTGTAAGCCTGCTGGCAATAGGTTCGATTGCAAGAGGTGTGTCCCAAAAGCCGAGAAACCATCCACTGGATTGGTCAGTTGCACAAGGTGAAAGAAACCAGGCTTCCACCGATGTTATGTAGCTAAGCACATACCAGGATGCACCGTATACTCAGGAAAGTAAGTTGAAACAGCCACACACAAGAGCCAAAAGATTTCTCAGCAAAGGGATCTCTTATCTTTAAACACCTTCAGGTGGATGTTGCACGCTCAGTCCAGCGCAAGAAAGGAAACCACAATCTCCAATAGTTAGCCGCTTTTCAAACACACACGCTCTTTCTCAGCATGTAGTGTCAACATGAAGTCAGTTCCAGGGCAAAAAATAAACTTGTACCGTAATGTCTTTTCTTTGCTTTCTTTGAAAAATGCTTAGAAGAAAGACAGGAGTTGGTCGACCTCACTCCTGGCTAGTATAGCACATAGGTGCCAAAGTTACACAAAGTGCCAACGCACGTTTCACCCCTGCAGCAAGATTTGTGTCTAAGGGGTTCATCAGGGCATATTATTCCATACCGGATATCCTCTATTTATGGACCTACCTGTGACTCCACAGGTGATCTACTTGCTAAACACCTGCTATTTTCTTAAAGCTGTATACAGCAAGGTGCCCTATTTTAATAATACTTGTGTTCATAGTTAAAAAGTGCCAAAATATAAAAGCTTTGTTATTACTTAAATTATTAAATAGAGAAACTCAATTCCTAAGCCTTTCTAAACAAAGCTAAAAACGGCCTTTTAATGATCACTTCCAGATAACGGCGCACACTCTATCAGAAAAACACTTATAGAAAACTGGCAAACTCCAGCTTTTCATTTAAACCTGTTGGATATCTTGTTCCTAGTTTATAAATCCATTTTGCTTCTTTTTGCAAAAGGATTTTTTCATTATTGCCACCTCTACCATTAGTGATTCCTTTATCAATAATGATAAACTTTAAAGATTCCACATTTCCTTTATGAAACATTTCAAAATGTCTCGCTACACTGGTGTCATTACAATGAGCAATATCGTCACGATGTTCTTGTACCCGGTCCTTCACAAGCCTCTTCGTTTTTCCTACGTAAAAGACCGGGCACGAACATCTAAGAAGATATACTGCTCCCTCAGACTTGCAATTGAAGAAATACTTTATATCGTAAGTCTTACCATCCTGTACTGAGAATTGTTTTGCGCTATCCATGTGGACACAGTATACACAGTGTCCACATGGATAGCTGCCTTTGATCCCCCTGTCCTTTCTAAGCCAGTCTGCATCAGATGGACCCCTGGAAAATTGACTTTTTACCAGGATGTCCCTCAGACTTTTTGATTTTCTGGCTGTCATTAGAGGTTTCTCTCCGATTACATTTTTTACCTTGTCATCCAAAGTCAAAATGTTCCAATTTTTATTCATGACTGACCTAATATTATTCCATTGATTATTAAATCTAGAAATAAATCTAATGTTTCCCCCATCTGATTTAGATTTTCCTATATACAAAAGGTCATCTCTCTGGGTTTTTCTGGCCTTCCAAAGTGCCTTTTTAAGGGACTTATTGGAGTACCCTCTTAGTAAAAGCCTATCCTTCATCATTTTGGCATGTATATCAAATTTCGAAAGGGATGAACAATTCCTCCTTAAACGGAGGAATTGTCCATAGGGAATGCCTTTCTTCAAATGTGAGGGATGGCTGCTCTGAGCATGAAGAATGTTGTTTGTGGCATTTTTCTTCCTGAAATTCTCAGTGACTATTCTATTACCCTCTTTCTTGATGGTAATATCAAGGAAATTGAGTTCCTTGGGATTGGTCTCAGAAGTGAGGATGATGTTCCTGTCATTATGGTTTAATTGGTCAACAAACAAGTTGAACTCTTCTTCCACACCATCCCACAAGACAAGAACATCATCCACATACCTAACCCACATTAAGACCTTTTCATTGAAAATGTCACCGAAAACCTCAAAAATATCAGACTCCCATGCTCCCAAATGCAGGCAGGCATATGTGGGGGCACACACTGCCCCCATAGCCGTGCCCCGCAGTTGACGATAGACTTGTCCATCAAATGAGAATACATTATTGTGTAGGACAAATTCCAGCAATGAAATTACGAAGTCTGAGTGTTCAGAAAAGGATTGACCCCTTGTTTCAAGGAATTTCCTAATAGCCTGTAGACCTATTTTGTGAGGAATTGAGGAGTACAATCCTTCTACATCCAAAGATGCCAAAATGGTTTTATCATTGACCATTACTCCATCCAATTTTCTCAGAAGGTCCGCCGTATCTTTTACATACGATGGTAACGTTAAGAGGAAAGGACGTAGATATTTATCTACGTAATCTCCAATGTTTTCCGTAATGCTACCTATTCCGGAGACTATGGGTCTCCCCGGAGGGCATTTCATATTTTTATGCAGTTTTGGCAAGATATAAAACACTGGCATAACCGGATGTTCTGGAAATAGAAATTTAAATTCTTTTTGGTCAATAATCCCTTTTCTTCTAGCCTCATTTAGCAATTTAAAAAGAGAGTTCTGGGTATGTTCCAAAGGGCTACCTCCAAGTCTTATGTACTGATTTTTATCATGAAGCTGACGTTTCACCTCGTTGATATAAAGGTGTTCATCTAACAGTACTAGGTTGCCGCCCTTATCGGCAGGCTTTATCACCACACCCCTAGCCATACTCAGTTCTTTTAAAGCTTTTCGCTCTCTTGGCTTCAGATTGTCATCTAATTGTTGAGGTACCAAGCTATCTATGTCTTTTTCCATTTGTTTCACAAATAGATTGACTGCTGGGACCAAAGAGAGAGAAGGCATATAGGTAGACATAGGTTTAAAACACGGTTTTTCACAAACTATTGCTTGTGTGGTATCTGTGTTTTCATCCAGAATATTGTCAGCTAACAAAGATTCTAGATCTGCCAGAGCTGACTGATCGTCCATATCCAAATTATGTACTTTTTTTGATTTCATAATAATGGATAGAACAATTTTTCTGGCAAATAGATGTAAGTCCTTAAGTAGCTCAAATTTATCAACCATTGCAGTAGGGCAGAAAGATAACCCCTTTTTCAGGAGTTCTACATGAGCCAAATTTAGGGGAAATGAGGAAAGGTTAACAATCTGTAATTCATCATCATTATGGCTATTCAGTAGCCCCTGCGTGTACCCCTTCTCCTGGATCTCCCCCTGCTCTGAACATATTGGTCTCCTCTCCCCCTGTTCTGCCTGGTTTGGTATCTCTTTTCTTTTACTGGAGTCCCAAAGGGATCTTTTCCTTTTTCCCCTTCTGTTCTTTCTCCTCCTTCTTTTTGACTGATACCAAAAGTTTTTTGAATTACTTAATTCTGAGTCTGATACATCTGTACCTGAGTCATATGTGCCTTTCTGAGATTTGTAACTATAAACCCTTCCATTTTTGTAGTCATCCTGATCTCTCCTAAGTTTCCTACATTTCCTTGCCTTAATGTCAGTTTTTAATTTAGACACATTCTGACTTGTCTCACCATTCAATTTTTCGAAATTGGGATCATTATCAAAGGAATTTACTTTAATTAAAGCTTTCTCAGCTTCCCCTTTAACTTTCTCCAATCTTTTATTATTTCTTTTCATCATCATATCCATCAGATTCTTTTTTTTTTTTTTTTTGGTTTAGCAGTATTATCTACTCTCTCATACACTTTATATATATATATATATATATATATATATATATATATATATATATATATATATATATATATATATATATATATATATATATATATATATACACACACACACATACAGGTATAGATATATACATATATGTATATAAGAATATCTAATTAGAACTTATTCCTATGTGAATAACATTGGAATGTGAAATATTTACAGTAAATGTACAGTTAAACACTTTATTAAAGAGACAGTAAACATAAAAAATAATGTTACATAATTCTGCACATAGTGCCCCTCAAAGATACACTTACATTGTTTCCTCTCCAGGCTCTTCTGATCAGGTCTTCTTTTCAAAAGCTAGCATGCTGGTCCGGTAGTTTTTTTTTTTTTTTTTTTTAAAAAAGAACTAAATCAAAGAACCTAGAGAGGAAACAAGTTAAAGGGACAGTAAACCTTAAAAATAATGTTATATAATTCTGCACATAGTGCAGAATTATATAACATTATTTAGGTGCTATAGCCATAAACGCCTTTTTTACCTTTTAATTTGCTAAAAATATGGCGCTTTTACAGACCCGCTCTCTGCTGAGCGGGTCTGTTATTTTTAGTCAGCGCATCGGGCCAGCTGTATAGTCACAGCCCGGCCCGACCGCTCCATAGCACTAAGTGCAGCTCGCTCCTGTCACAGGAGCGAGCTGCACTTAGTCTTAAAGCGCAGTCGGGCCGGGCTGTGACTATACAGCTGGCCCGATGCACTGACTAAAAATAACAGACCCGCTCAGCAGAGAGCGGGTCTGTAAAAACGCCATATTTTTAGCAAATTAAAAGGTAAAAAAGGCGTTTATGGCTATAGCACCTAAATAATGTTATATAATTCTGCACTATGTGCAGAATTATATAACATTATTTTTAAGGTTTACTGTCCGTTTAATTATAACTTTTGTGGGCTAAAAAATTATTATTTTTTGTTTTTTTCAAGCTTTTGGTACAATAGTGTTACATAATTCTACACATTATTTTTTATGTTTACTGTTTTTTTAAATATGAGTATTGCATAAATATGATGTTTCATGTTTTCAGCTACTTGACTGCAAAGGGCTCCAATTCACTTATATATGTCTATATATGTATACATATGTATTTGTGTGTTTGTATGTGTATAAGCAAATCTGTCCCTAATTTGTTTAACTTAGTAAGGCACTACCCTCTCTGTCATAGATAGTCTGCATGAAATGTGTGGTGCATGTTTTACTAGAAAATGTGACATTAAGCAGTGTGGCAAATTCACACAGTATATACATCACAACTTTCTGACAATCCTTCAAAATATACACAATGCCGAAACATCAATTTACCAAATTGAACATAATTAAACGTGAACTTCAACTACAAATACATGTGAAAAGCCAATTCACAATATTAGTATCATAGCCAACTACCAGCTGTATCTAGAGCAGAAAACAAACAAACCATGAGAGAGTGGTTGTCTTGGGCGACAAATCCTATATACTATTTAGAATCATGTGTGTCAGTCGCTGGCTAAGCTCAACTCTATACATTGATGAGGAGACACTTCTTTGACCTTACCAAGATGGCTGCTTACTTTACTCTTACATTGAACATTCCCCTATTAAGAGGGCTGAAGTCTTTACGTCGCCATGCGGAAGAGACGTGTATTTCTCAGAGAGAGGCTTGGAACGCAGAGAATATCGATACTAGTATTAAGCAACGCACAGAAACGAGTGAGAGAGAGAGGAGTGGAGCTCTGGTAATGATCTGTAAGCCTTAATGGGCTATTTGTCCCTCTTTAGAATTACCTACGAGCAATCCCTTTTTATTTATGAAAGAACATTAGAATCTTAGGTAAAATCTAATCTTATGTATGTTATATGACATAGTCGCTCGCCCCCCAGGTATATGGCATACTCAGCCCCCGGTGTTTCAAAAGGCCCGATACCTTATCGTGTGGGAATCCACCTCGCTCTCATAATACGTGACACTACAAAGCACCGTAGAGTGTGACAGGATAAGCTTTACCCAAACGTGTGACAGGAGCTAGCCGCCCTCCCCTTTCTCCGCTTGTTTTATATTACCCCTTGGCCGCCCCGAATAGAGCAAAGATACATTCAGCAAGTCACAATGCATGAACTCTCGCACTGCTATGGAACAAGTCATAAATGTCACCTGGTCGCCTAAACAACATTCCCATCTGTTGGGTGGTGTTAGTCCAAAATATGTAACATAACAACCACATAGTATATGTGGTTACCTTTGCCTCCTGCAGGGGACCAGGCAGTTTCTGACAATTATACAGATATACTACTTAATTTATGTTATTTAAGTTAACATCTCATCCTTGTGATTCATTTGCAGGGTTACTAAAATAGAGTGACCCATCATTTCAGTCCCCAGTCTGGTGGGTGCCTGGAGGTGATGGGAAACCGAGATAATGCATCATCTAAGCCAGAATCCTGGGGTCTCAGTCACAAGATGAATCTTTTAATACGTGGATTGTTGCTCTTCCTCATTGGCGTTTTTTTGGCTTTAGTACTAAACCTTCTACAAGTTCAAAGGAATGTTACTCTTTTCCCACCGGATGTCCTTTCTAGCCTGTTCTCTTCAGCTTGGTGGGTGCCCCTGTGCTGTGGTACAGCTGCAGGTATGATTTCTGTCTTTATTCTCCTTTTTCAAAGCTAGCAGTCAAATTCCAGTAAATTCCATATGCATCTCTGATGGACACTGCACCATTGGATACTGATTGTGTTATTTCTGCTGAACATCTATTTTTTTTCAAGCATATATATTGGTTTCCTAGCTGGTATTTAAAACATATCATTTGAGCTTCCTCTTAATACAGAGTGCAAGCTTATTTAGGAAATTCAATACACCACCTTACATAACTATGCTACTTGAGCTGCAAGTTTTATGCAAGTTTTAACCCTTTTTTTCATGAGCTCTAACACAGAACTATACAAACACTGCATGGAGGGTGCTTTGAGCTAGAGAATATCAACATTGAAATGCCTTCTTTTAAAGGGTGAAAAAGTCAAAATGTTCATGATTCATTTACAGTGAGCAATTTGAAAAATGATCAGATTTGTTTTATACTCTTGGTTTCCTCCTCTGTTAAAAAGTTAAACTTGGTAGGGCCATTATAGTAAACAAAATGACATGTTCTCATCCATAAGTTCGTGTTATTTTAAGACTATTGACCATGCAGTACTCTGTGTTACTGCAAAGGGGTTAAACACATAGAAGTGCTGCTCGGGACCTGTGGCGCACTGCTGATCCAATCAGCAGTGCTCTGCAGGTCTCCAGTGGCACTTCTACTGTGTGTTTAACCACTTTGTGGGGGTTAAACACATAGTACGGCATGGTTTATACTTAGTCATAAAATTACATGCTCTAACGGATTAGAAGGTGTCATATTTTTCGACTATTATTATTATCGGTTATTAGTAGAGCACCAACAGATTCCGCAGCACTAGACTATAATGGCCCTTTAAGAATGTAATGTGTCTTTAACAGTGTATGGTAACAGTTATTGTAAAAAATAAAATTTTATATATATATATAAAAACATTTCTAAAAGCATTGTTGCAAACAGTGCTGCAAGGTGAATAAAGACACATGCATACGCCTTAGCTCACCTCTTCAACAAAATATACCAAGAGAACTAAGCAAAATTTATAATGCAAGTAAATTGAAAAGTTGTTTAATTTTGACTTTTATTGTCCTGAGTTATCTGAACATTTTTGTATTTCATAATAACATCACATATGGCAGGGCTCGACAAACCCAGGAGCCTGGTAGCCACTGGCTCCTAGAATTTTACCCCTGGCTCCTAACTTTTTGGGTTATTCTCCATATGTCTATATACAAATCCGTCGGTCTAGCTAGGAAATATTCTTACTGGCTCCTAATTTTTTAAACACATTTGTCAAGCACTGACATATGGTATAACAGACACAAAGGTCAGAAGATTCATATTAGCTCATCATGTTCCCAAATTTATCATGAAAACAAGATAGCCTATCATAGACTCAAGATAAATGTATTTACATGCAAACTCTAAATAATTTTCATTGCACACTTGTCCTTAAAGGGACATTAAACACTTTAAGATGGTATTATAAAAGGATAAATTGTATATGTAAAAAAAAACTCTGCTATATACTTTCATTGTTTATTTTTTTTTCCTCTATTCCTATAATTCGATTCTGATGTTGTGAGCTTTTCAGTTCCTGTTAGAAATGGAAGTGCAGAACACTGTTATATACCACAGAGCCTTTGGCTGCACATTCTAGTGACCATTTTTATAACTGTCCCTAATTGGTCACAGCAGAGAAGGTAGCCGAAGTTACAACATGGCAGCTCTCATTGTTTTATAGACACTAAAAGTTTACACTTACTTTGTCAATATTTAAATAACTAATGAAACTTTAAAAAATATATCTAAATGTTATTCACAGAATAATCTTTTCTTTGAATGCATCATTCTATCTAGCATTTATTTAGTGTTTAATGTCCCTTTAACCCCTTGAGCCATTTGGACATAGGTACTACGTCCGTCACAAAGTACTTTGCCAAGCGTATTATGTTGATGTATTACCGACACAGAGGTGGCTGTTGCTGTCAGCTTAGACAGGGGGAGCCGCAACAAGGTGCCTTTATTTTGCCGCAGCTTCACCCCATAGCTAAGTGGCTCTTAAGGCCCACTGCACTGCCCATCAATGAGGTGACGTTTCCACCTATTAGCCAATAGCCATGCGTGCTGATCGGCATTATGTTGTAGGCACGCTTGGCTATTGGCTAAGAGTTGGAAAGATCACCTAATTGAAAAAATTAACAGTGCCGTGAGCCATCAGAGCTGCCAGGCTTAGCAGTGAAGCCGCTGCAAAATAAAGGCACCTTTTCATCTGTTTTTTTTGTTTTTGTTTTTTTAAACTGATGAATGAAGGTGCATAAGAATATATAACAAATACCCCTTAAAAAAGGTTAAACATTATACCGTGTCACATAATAATATTTAATTATACAGAAATATAAATACAAAAAACACCAATATAGATGCAGCCTATTCAGGTACCTCTAAGAAACTAACTGCTTGCACTAATAGCTCAGTCCAGAGTTCAAATAAAGTTCCATAAGCTCTTCCTTAGAGTGGGCAAAATCCTATCCTCAAAATCCAGAGACGACTAAATTCAGTGGCGAAATAAGTATCCTCACCTTGGTACCTGCAAAACTGACCCGTGGAATAAAATTGAAAACACAAACTAGTGCAACACTGATAAATAATCAAAACTGAGGTTAAAACACACTGAATAGTTCAATAGACAACCAACGCGTTTCAACCTGATTGGGTCTTTCTCAAGGCTCTATTGGGTTATCTGGTAAGTCGACTTAAAAAATGCTGTATCTATATTTGTGATATTTGTATGCAAATGTATGTATAATATATTATTAATATATATATATTTATGTGACACGGTATGATGTTTAACCTTTTTAAGGGCTACTCGTTATATATTCTTATGTACTTTTTGTCTACCCCTTTTGGCACAGAAGACGTTTGGGTAGTTTACAACATATTGATCCTCTTTTGGGTATTAGATACTTCTTTGTTTACTTGATGAATGAAGGTGGTCTAGCGTTTTTGAAACTATTATTCAAGCCTGGATTTGCTTCTCTAAATAATGCAATTGGTGGAATGAGTTTGGCCATTGAAATACAATTGAAGCAAAGAAGGTGTTCATTTCCTTTAAAATGTTTATTCCATAACAAGACAACCAGGGTGGATTTTATTTAAATTTCTAGTCAATCAGACTCAATTTAAATCGTGGTTTTCTACATGACTTGTTCTAAAAATTAGAACGTTATTATTTTTCCAGTTACTGATCTGGTGATATACTATAAGAAATACATAGATCATTATTACATTTTGGGGAGGTGATCTCTCCAGTTTAATATGTAAATCATTCATATTTTATCAACTTTTCAGCTGCACTTTATTGGAATGAGAAATATAATCATTACCTCAATAATAACAATTTTAAATTAGTTTTATTTAACTAAATAAAGTAATCACTACCTTAAAGGGACAGTCTACACGGGTTTCCAAGCATCTTGTTGGGATTGTTCTGCTGCGGGCAACCCACGCCATCCTGTGCCACCTTATGCAGGCAAAAGTGATTACAGTATTCTGGGGAAAATTTCTTTATTCAGCAGCTCTAATATGGCCGCCAAACTCCTCCTCCCACCTTTTTCCTCCTTTTGGGTTCAAAAATTATACCCAGCAGTGTGCGTGATTGGACTAAATTACATTGAGACACTCGGGCAGACACAATGCGCATGAGCAAAACTACAGTGCGCGTCATTAATTTTACAAAGGAGAGCCTGATCATTGGATGCTGCTACACAATAGACGCACCCACAGATTCTCTGGGAGGAGTTTGCTGCCATCCTACAACGGCCGAATGGGAAATGATTTTTTAAAATACTTTTTTTCTTTTGCCCTGCATGATGTGGCACAGGACGGCGTGGGATGCCCACAGCACAACAATCCCAAACAAGGTGCTTGCAAACCTGTGTAGACTGTCCCTTTAATAATAAGTTTAAATAGTTTAATTTAGCTAAATCAATATCATAATAGGTTTTACTTTCATTATTAATGCTTGTCCCTCTCTGCTCACACACAGGTCCTTGTGCAGACCTATCCCACTTCAAACATTTTCTAATTATTGAGCTTCTTGAAATTTAGTAAGGTGTTGATTTTGTGTACATAGATTTTTTTTTGTGTGTGGAGAACACTGGGATTAAAGGGTCAAATTAAACTTTCATGATTCAGGTAGAGTATGTAATTTTAATTTACCAATTTACTTCAGTTCTCTAATTTCTTTACTTCATTCTCTTGTATCCTTTGTCGAAAAGCATACATAGGCTTATTGAGCAATGCATTACTGGGAGCTAGCTGCTGATTGGTGGCTGCACATATATTATCTTTTTGTAAATGTCTCAGCCATTTGTTTTAGATAGATCCCAGTAGTGCATATCCTCTCCTTCAACAAAGGATACAAGAGAATAAAGCAAATTTAAAGTGAAGGTCAATTTTCATGTGAAAGTGCCCGGTTTTAAAAAAAACTATTAAAAACAGGGGCACTTTCATTCATGAAAATTGACATTGCACCGTGTTTTAAAAATACTTACCTTTTTTCTTCTGAAACGCCGGATCGCCGTTCTGAAACGATGCCCTGCCTGCTTCTTTCTGGTTTACTTACCGAGCAATGACGTAACCAGCCTCCTCCAATCACAGCGTTGCCTCAGGCATTGATTCCCCGGGGAAGCAGTGATTGGAGGATGCCGGAATCATCATTGCTGGCGTATGAAGAGGCGTTCGACAGGCTGGTGAAGCACTGGATCGGTTTCAAGAAGAAAAGGTAATTATATTTTAAGAAAACAGCTGAAATTTCAATTTTCATGAATGAAAGTGCCCCTGTTTTTAATATTTTTTTTTAAAAAACGTGCACTTTCACATGAAAATTGACCTTCACTTTAATAATAGAAGTAAATCAGGTTGGTGTCCGTTTTAAGATCTACTTCTTGACTCTGTCATTTTATTTTATAACCTTTTTGCTGTGAAGAAGAGGTATATTATGTCTACAGATACAAATTCACAGTTTTGAGAATTAGAAAACTAAGAATATGTGATATCTAGGTTCACAGCAACCTCTGGGAGAGCATGACATTGTGAATGTATTAATGGGAAAAAAAATCTGATTTAACTAAACTCAAATTTGTATCTTTTTTTTAAATTATATTTTTATTCACCCTGAAGTCAACAGAAATGGCTGATAATTTCATGGTGTTTACTGTCCACTAAGACTTACTTGGTTAAAGGGTCATGAAAACCCAACATTTTCTTTTAAGATTCAGATAGAGCATACCATTTAAAACCAGTTTCTGATGTACTTCAATGATCAATTTTGCTTAATTTTCTTGTTATCCTTTATTGAATTAGCAGCATTGCACTACTAAGAGATATCTGAACACATCTGTAAGACACCAATCTGCAGCTAGCTCCCAGCTCCTGAGCCTACCTAAATATTATTTAAAAAAAAAATGATATCAAGAGAGCAAAGCAAATTAAATAATATAAGTAAACTCCTAATAGATGGGGGTAGAAACTTCCCTTAAACCATGTGACCCTGTACGATGCTGGTCGTTATGACCTTAAAGTGAATGTAAATTTTGATGCTAAAGTCCCCGTTTTTTAAAAATTCGATTTAAAAACAGGGGCAATTTAATTCATCAAAATGTAAATTTCACTCGTGTTGTGAAAAAATACTTACCTTTTATTCTTGACAGCCGCTCCAGCTTCCTCCACCCGTCGCAAGGCCTCTTCCTGGGTCTAAAACCCGTCGCAAAGCCTCTTCCTGGGTCTTAAATGAGGAATCCGGCTTCCTCCAATCATGGTGTTGAATCAGACACTGATTCCCCCGGGGGGAAGCCGTGATTTGAGGATGACCGATCCATCATTTCTGACGTCAGAAATGGCTTGCAATGACCGGGGGAAGCTGGAGCGACTGTCAAGTTTAAAAGGTAAGTATTTTTTCACGAGTGAAATGTAAATTTTGATGAATTAAAGTTCCCCTGTTTTTAATCGAAATTTTAAAAACCGGGCACTTTAGCATCAAAATTTACATTCACATTAAGGACCAGTAACTACCCTGTACGTCGCTGCAATCCTTGGATTCTCTCTGCTGTGATCTCACTATTTTTAGCAAGATCGCACTATTTCTGCATGCCCTATGAGTGGGCACTGCAGAAATAGATTTGCAGGGTTACCGATGCAGAACTCAGCATCAGACAGCAGTGGTGCCGATCGTTGGTGGGTGGGAGCCATAGCAGGGAGGCGGGAACTTCCTGATCCTGTGCGGGAATGCGGGGGGGGGTGGGGTGGCGACGGGGATGCGCGTGTGCTCGAGCATGCTCAGCAAGTGAGTAATTGTGCAGCAAATAACCCTATCTGGAAGGAGGTGGGGGGGGGGATAATGTTTTCAAAGGGATCTGGGAGGGGTTAGGGTATTGAGGGTGGGCAGCTACACTACAGAAAAATGGGGTATTTATTTACAAAAGCTCAACAGACAGCTGACAGTTCCCAAGATGGCGGCATATAGGTAGATGTGGGAGGGTTAGAGAGCTGTTTGGGGGGAGGGGGCAGGGAGGTTAGGAGCTAAGGGGGATCCAACACTGCAGAAAAAATATAAATAAAAAAATGTGCCTTTTATTTTAGTACTGGCAGACTTTCTGCCAGTAGTTAAGATGGCAGTGACAATTGTGATGTGGGGAAGGGAAGAGAGCTGTTTGAGGGGGGTCATGGAGGAATCAGGGGGTGGGATGTGTCAGGTGGGAGGCTGATCTCTACACTAAAGCTAAAATTAACCCTACAAGCTACCTAATTTAACCCCTTCACTGCTGGGCATAATACAATTGTGGTGCTTAGCGGCCTTCTAATTACCAAAAAGTAGTGCCAAAGCCATATATGTCTACTATTTCTGAACAAAGGGGATCCCAGAGAAGCATTTACAACCATTTGTGCCATAATTACACAAGCTGTTTGTAAATAATTATAGTGAGAAACCTAAAGTTTGTTAAAAAAGTTAATGATTTTTTTTATTTGATCGTATTTGGCGGTAATATGATAGCATGAAATATACAAAAATGGGCCTAGATCAATACTTTGGGTTATCTACTACACTAAAGTTAAAATTAACCCTACAAGCTACCTAATTAACCCCTTCACTGCTGGGCATAATACAAGTGTGGTGCTCAGCGGAATTTTGCAGCCTTCTAATTACCAAAATATATGTCTGCTATTTCTGAACAAAGGGGATCCCAGAGAAGCATTTACAACCATTTTTTTTTCATGATGGCACAAGCTGTTTGTAAATAATTTCAGTGAGAAACCTAAAGTTTGAGAAAAAGTTAGTGAAAAAGTGAACATTTTTTTTTTATTTGATCACATTTGGCAGTAAAATGGTTGCATGAAATATACCAAAATGAACCTAGATCAATACTTTGGGTTGTCTACAAAAAAAAAAATATATACGTCAAGGGATATTCAGAGATTCCTGACAAATATCAGTGTTCCAATGTAACTCGCTAATTTTGAAAAAAATAATAGTTTGGAAATAGCAAAGTGCTACTTGTATTTATTGCCCTATAACTTGCAAAGAACATGTAAGCATTGGGTATTTCTAAACTCAGGACAGCATTTAGAAACTATTTAGCATGGGTGTTTTTTGGTGGTTGTAGATGTGTAACAGATTTTGGGGGTCAAAGTTAGAAAAAGTTTGTGTTTTTTTTTTTTCCATCATATTTTATAAAAAAAAAAAAAATGTAATAGTAAATTATTAGATATGATGAAAATAATGGTATCTTTGGAAAGTCCATTTAATGGCGAGAAAAACGGTATATAATATGTGTGGGTACAGTAAATGAGTAAGAGGAAAATTACAGCTAAACACAAACTGCAGAAATGTAAAAATAGCCTTGGTCCTTTAAGGGCAAGAAATTGAAAAATGACCTTGTCCTTAAGGGGTTAAAATTGTATGTTCTATCTGAATCATAAAATATATTTTTGGGTTTACTATCCCTTTTATGTTAAAGTTAAAGTTAAACCTTGTGATTTTCCCTCCACATAAAAAGGTTTGAACTGTTTGGGAGATGATATAGTGATCTTTCCAGGAAAAATTCAGTATATGACACACACCACGTAAACAATATCAAAGATTAAAGCAATACAAAAAACTCTTAAAGGGACATTCTACACCAGAATTTTTATTGTTTTAAAAGATAGATAATCCCTTTATTACCCATTTCCCAGTTTTGCATAACTAACACAGTTATAATAATATACTTTTAACCTCTGTGATTATCTTGTATCTAAGCCTCTGCAAACTGCCCCTTTTTCAGTTCTTTTGACAGACTTGCAGTCTAGCCAATCAGTGCCTGCTCCCAGATAACTTCTCGTGCACAGTGTTATCTATATGAAATACGTGAACTAACACCCTCTAGTGGTGAAAAACTGTTAAAATGCAATCTGAAAGAGGTGAGCTTCAAGATCTAAGAAATTAGCATATGAACCTCCTAGGTTAAGCTTTCAACTAAGAATACCAAGAGAACAAAGCAAAATTGGTGATAAAAGTAAATTGGAAAATTGTTTAAAATTACATGCTCTATCTGAATCATGAAAGTTTATTTTGGCCTAGACTGTCCCTTTAAGATAATTCCAGAGTTTGTTACCAATCAAATATTAAAAACATGATAATTTATAACTATACATGGTTTTTATTTATTTAAGTATTACATTAATACAGTTGAAAACATGCTTTGGTGCTGTATATAATGCTGCCTGTGTTTTGTCTTTACAGCTGCCATTGGACTTTTGTACCCATGTATTGACAGACACTTGGGAGAGCCACACAAGTTCAAAAGAGAGTGGTCTAGTGTAATGCGCTGTGTGGCTGTCTTTGTTGGTATAAATCATGCCAGTGCTGTATCCTTTATTCATATGCTTCTTTCCTAGAGTATTTCAAATCACTCCTCTGAAAACAACCTGTATTCAACTTTCCTTATATTAAATGAATACTATTTCAGTGCTTAAAGTGATGGTATAGCCTAGCGTTTGTGAAACGCTAGGATTTACTATTGGAACAAATAAAAGGGACTTTCATTCATGAAGTATAAGATACTTCATGCTGAAAACTGCTTTATTTGTTTGCAGCTAAGGCAGCCCATGGCAGAACGCTATTTGCCTGACAGGTGACGTTTCCACCTCTTAACCAATAGCCTGCGTGAAATCCTGCTTGGCGCTGCAATATGCTGGATTTCACAAACGGCTTTTGGCTAAGAGGTGGAAACATCACCTGTCAGCCAAAAAGCGCTCTGCCGTGGGCTGCCTTAGCAGCGCAGGGCGGCGACCGCTGCAAACAAATAAAGGAGCTTTCAGCATTAAGTATTTTATACTTCATGAATGAAAGTTCCCTTTGTTCCAATGGTAAATCCTAGCGTTTCACAAACAATCTCTTTAATAGTTTGCAGCAGTTTTGTTTATTCTTCAGTTGCATATTTGTATGATATATATATATATATATAATATTTATTTTTTCCTCTCTTGCCAAAATAGAAACCTTTTACTGTAATATTATGTTAAAGGTGTATTAAACTCAAAATGTAATCCCACAAGACAAATAGTCACAAGACTTACATTCACTGTCGCATAAGGCTGTAAGATGGAATAAGCTATAATACATTCTTCAGTAATTAATAAGGCCACATGCCGTCACAATAAAATGCTCAAATTTATTGTCCATTTTCTTGGTCCAAATGATAGGTTTTGCCTTGTCAGGTAACGTTTTCCCTTTTGTATATGTCTGGTTTTTATTTATTCTTCTGCTGCTTCCTTCCATTCACTTATAGTAAATCTTTGAAGTTATATATAAAGAAGTGATGCATTAGAAATAAAAGTTGTTCACATTGTCCAGGTAGCAATAAAACTAACTTCCAATCAGTGATAAATTACTCTTTGTGATTTCAGTTTTCAATGGATTTTAAGCAATATGAAATTGTAATGTAAAATGTGTAATTATGTGAAGTTAAAACACTGCAACCCTTGTCCTGTAATTTCTGAAAAAAAAATGTTTTCTTCAAAATTCCACTGTATTTCTATACAGTAATGGGTTGCCACCATGTTTAAACTTTTTTTTTTTTTTTTTTAAATAATATAAGTTTTTATTCAGTTTCAAAAGTAGAGGTAACAAATGGGGACACACAGGACCCCCGCTCCAAAAGACAAGCATATGGGACGGACACGCAGGTCCGATTTAAAGTTATTGTCAAGACATTGATAAGTCGGGGAACCCTTCCTTAGTGAGGGAAGGGGACTTTAAACCAACTCCCCCAAGGTCAAACTAAGAAATAAAAGTTCAGACAGTCATAGAAATAGAAGACATCAGATTGACAAATTTTTTTTTTTCAGAGAAGTCAATATAGATCTGACCATTGGGGAACTCACGCTTCTATAGTACACAAGGGGAAGATTTGGTAGGATGGGGGAGTACCCTGGTGTGGGCTCTGAATGTGTGTGGGGGGGGGGGCTAGGGCTTACGTATTAAGTGTGGTCCTCAAAAATCCGGTACATAAGGCACACAGTTCCAACATCATCTAGCCCAGACATCGCCTAGCACGAACAGTACCCGGCGCAAACCAATACCCAGCGGAAAGAAAAATACCCAGCGCAAACCAATACCCAGCGCAGACAGTGCCCAACACAAACAGTACCTTATAAAAATTGCGTCACCATGATCTGTATTATAACACCTCCGTTATGATCCCTAAATTTCTGGCACCCGTAACTAGCACACGCAGTACCTAGCACAAACAGCACCCAGCGCAAACAGTATCTAGCCCAACTAGTACCTAACACAAACAATACCTATCACCGACCGTACCTAGCACCTACAATACCTAGCAGATATAATACCCAGCACCTAATACAGACAGTACCTGGCAGAGACAGTACCCGGCACAAACAGTACCTAGCACACACGGTAATTAATACACGCAGTATCTAGCACAAACAGTACCTAGCACAGACAGTACCTAGGAGAAACAGTACCTACTACCGACAGTACCCAGCACCAACAATACCTAGCACACACAGTAGTTAACACACACGGTACCTTGTAGAAACAGTACCTAGCACAAACAGAACCTAACAAAAACAGTATCTAGTACCAACAGTACATAGCGCCAACAGAACCTACTACACACAGTACCCAGCACACACAATCCCCAGTCCACACAATACATAGCACAAACATTAGCTAGCACACACAGTGCTCAGCACAAACATCAACTAGCACACACGGTTCCTAGCACACACAGTACCTAGTCTCAAGACTAGTCTCAAGACTACTGTATATATGTTTAACGTTATGTGCTAAATCACTACGATTAGCTAGGTGCTTGGGAATAGCGTATACTGGAACCTATGTGAAGGCTTCATCTTAGTGTTGAAGACAACATTAAATGTGCAAAAAAGGATATATAGAGCTGATATGTAGCAGTTCATGTGTAGAAACCAACTGGTTTAAGCATTGGTGGAAGGCAGCCAAGTGTATTATTGTAGTGATACTTCATGTCAGTTAAAGAGTAAGATAGTATAGGGAAGTTGTTATTGGGAGAGAGGGTAATGCAGTATTATTTGAAGTAGAAGAATACATCTATCTATCTATCTATCTATCTATCTATCTATCTATCTATCTATCTATATATATATATATATATATATATATATATATATATATATATATATATATATATAATCTAAACTGGCAGCACCCCACTAAGTCATTAAGTATAATACTAACAGCATATAGGAGGGCATTATATATGTACAGCACTTAGTACAAAGTAGACATCAGATCTAAACATAATAATAATAGCTGGCCTCGTGCTGCGTGTCTGCGGGCTGGGGAGGGGGCTTATCATACTTAATTATCTACTATATGTAGAATTTTCTGTGGGAGCCTCCGGTCTAGCAATAACCTACAGTACTTGTTATCTTTCATATCCAGCATGCGTAGCTATGTATCTGTGGTGTTACCATTGATAACACCTATAAGATACCATTATAACATTTAACTTCATGTAACAAGGCTAACTCAACAAATGCATATACTAGCAGGAACATCAATAAACCTATTAAACCGGTTGGATTTACAGATATAGAATATTTGAAACTTGTAACTAGTAAGCTATAAACCAACAGAGCTATAGACCCACGAATCTGTCAATCAACGCTCCAAGAGTGACAGTATAAGGTCTCGTGGTAAAAGGCTACTTTAAATATCTGTATTACAACTCAATGATTGCAGGTTGCGATTCAAGTTCTATTAAGAGTACGGTAATATAAAAGGAGAAATATACAAGTCAGTGTGCAAAGTAATGTTCAACATCAGTGCATACTATGAAGCATAGTACCAGTACTTATCCCTTCTCATAATAGTTCAACTTCAATGTAGGGCTGCAACTAACGATTATTTTCATAATCGATTAATCGGCCGATTATTTTTTCGATTAATCGACTAATCGGATAAAAAGAGACTCAATAATAGTTTTCTATGTTTTAAATAAAATCCACATAATGAGTGTTAAAAATATAAACTTCAGATTAAAACTTTACATTAACACAACTGTTCAATTTTTAAGCAGCAGAGCACAGTTTTATAATTAAACAAAACAAAACCACAAACTGTTTGAAAAGAGGTAGAGCTAGAAAGAGTTAGGCTATCACTGTTAATAACATTCTGTTATTCACTCTTTCAGAAACTTTGCATTGAAATGCAAAAATCTCAACATGTCCACATGCTTCTGGCTAAGGCTGGTTCTCTGTTTGCAGGTATATTTCCTGCAGCAGAGAAAAGGCAGTTGAGATGTATAAGTAGGGCTTTGCCAATTTCACCAAAGTGGGATATTTATCTTTGTTAGCTCTTCACCAATGCTAAGTGTTTTCTACCTTGGCAAGGGGCCTCTCAATAAAGTAACCCTTGACTTCATTCTAACATAAAAATATCTTGAATATCTATATGCAATGGTAAATAACCAGCTATAAGGTTAGGGGAAATATCTAGTCCGCTCTAAAAGTAACGGATATATACTTATAAAGGTTGAATCTGGTACATATTATCACGGTTTATTAAAAATATAAAAAAACAAAATCAAAAGCACTAAGGACTGTATATCAATAACAGGAAAAAGCCTTACACATTTATTTATACAGTACATATAATCAGCAATAGCAAGCAATACGCTAATAATTGTGCAAACAGATAATAGTGCACATCAATTTAAATAACTCCCATCAATCTAGGGGCTAGGTGTAAACAACAAGCTCAGCACTATATCGTGAAAAGCATAGTTCCAAATCACCAGATTTAATAGAAACAATCCAAATGATGACTATTATATCTGGGTTGCACATAAGCCAGGGGTAGTTGTTGCAGCTCTACTTCAATGCAGAGCCTGTAAAGGATCTTCATGCTGGAAATATTGAGTCCCAATAAAGACCAATCCGTCTTTTACACAGATATGCATCTCTGCTAAGTATGTGGGTCTACTTATAGCATGGTAGCCTTCTATAATACCAGATTATTGTTGATTCTTCTTTGGTTTAATAGTTTCCACCAGGGAGGGGACTTTCACAGTCATTGGGTTAGTATGTGTAGCCGTCTTCATGTGAGCTCCCTTCTCGGTGGTTGACAAATTTGCAGGGGTCTCAAGGGACTCAGCTATGTGAAGGGAAATATGCAGAATATTGCGGAAGACGAAAGATGGCGTGTTTGTTAGTTTATGAGCCATAACATAGCCTTTTGTTTCTCTATTTTCTGGCTTCTCCGTAATAGCCTTATTCTATGGTGTGCACTAGATTCTTTGACCCCAAACACGGTTCCACATACCTCTATGAGCCGCCACTCAAGTGAGACACTGCGTTTATATTATCAGCTACGCACTTACTCACATCTTCCAAGATGATGCCTCCCTGTAACTTCCAGATCAGCCTTCTGAAAAAATCACGGAGCTATCTCACGTCTATGCACGGATCTCCTCTATCCTAGTTCCACATCCGAGGTTCGGTACTGGAGGGGACTTTCCTATGCGGCTGTCTACTCAAATCTGTTGGCGACCCGTTTAAATTCTCCTGTTAGCTCTGATAAACTGCTCAGGTGCGATGGGGCTCCTTTTGTTCTGCTGACCCGCAGGAGAACGCTTCTGATCTTACAATCGAGATTGCTGGCCAATAGATGGCTGCAGGGGGCTTAATTCCACCCCAGTATCTGGAGCAGGCTGCAGGTCACGTTCAAGAGTAACAGCGTGGCCGGTATTTTCCTCTTCAACTCACTTTCTGCCCCCTGAGACTTCTTTTTGCTGGTTCTCCTTGTTTTCAGAGTCACTCTTGACAGAGTAGTCAATTTTTATTCAGCAGATTGCTATATTTAATCAGGTTTTTGTAGATTATTAGCTGGAGCTCAGATCATGGACTTCTGCTCTCTTTACATGCTAGCTCCGCCCCTCACCATGTTTAAACTCAAGTTTCCCACAGTTTTCTGTTTTATATCTGTTCCTAATTATCTTCAGCAGGAAAAATAGATGAGGGGAAAAACAAGTTTAAACATGAAAGCACCAATATACTATATATAAACTAAAGGACTTTAGAAAAACTAAACCTTTAAACTTATATGTTCAATAGTTACACAACTAATATAATTATACAAACAAATCTACATATTATAAGGTTAATCTTTGCTTTAACATGAAGAAATATTTCTCTGGGGAGTTTTTGTTAGTATTCTCCTTGACACAGTTTTCAGAAAGTGGACTTTGCCAACAACATGCAGCTATCCCTTACATTGGCTGCTCTATCCATTGGTCTGTGGTGGACATTTGACAGATCCCGCAGTGGTTTAGGCCTCGGAATAGGAATTGCTTTCTTTGCTACACTTGTGTCTCAGCTCCTGGTGTACAATGGAGTCTATCAGTAAGTTTATTTCAATCAAACCTGTTTTAGAAAATATGTATGGACAAAAGGATTAGTATACTTGAAATAATTAGCCCTTAGAAACATAATGTGTGTTTTCTAAATAATAATAAACAGGGATATCTAGTTTACAATACATTTTAAAATGCAAATTTTTATGAAAAAAAACACACCTTTAAAACACTTAAGATTTGACTTTAATTTGGCTCAAATTATTCCCCACTCCCAGACTCTAGGACAATACATATATTGTAAGTATGGGACTCCAAATAACTTTGTTGTTTAACACATTTACTGTGAAAAATGTACTTTTGCATCAGAAACTTAAATAATGTAACAAAAATAGTTTCCACCAACACAAAATTGTGTTTTTATGTGAACTCCAAACTGTTACAGCTGTAGAATCTTTTCAACACTTATCAGGCTCAAACTACACTACAACAAATAAAGATACATAAATAATGTTTCAGGTTTGCCTGTATGTAAACTCAATCATGTGTGTAAAACGGATGCATGATAATATAAACTGAATACCTATGTATCGACTGCAAATTTGTGTCATATTCCCGTACCAGTCTTTTTATATATCCCTGTACTCATCTGGGAAACCACGTTTCTGTATTAGAGATTTTAATATTTACTTTTCTTCTTATTATTATTATTAGATACACATCGCCAGACTTCCTGTATGTGCGATCATGGCTGCCGTGTATTTTCTTTGCTGGTGGAATCACTATGGGAAATATTGGACGTCAGTTGGAGATGGTGGGTAGTTAACTTTGTAATACTGTGTAAACACTTCTCGAACACACAGATCAGCTTTTTCATGTTGCAGCATTTGCTCAAAACTTACACACACTTGTAGCTACATTATTAAAGGATACAGGGTATTTCTCTTCACATTGCACATGTGTAATTTTAGGGTACCTGACCAGAGAGTATCAATGTGTATTAGATCCTTCATTGGGATCCAGATGTGGAAGAAGGCGGCCGCTCTTGGCATTCAGCTCTTTTTACAGACCGATTTTATTCTTGTGATAGCGCAACACACAAAGATCTGGATTTGCATAGATCTTAGTGTGTTGCACCTTCACAAGAATAGATCTGGCTCAGAAAAGAGCCGAATGCCATGAGTGGCCACCGCCTTCTGCATTCGGATCCTAACAAACAATCTGAATGCACACATCTAATGTGTATAGATGTTATGCAGGTTTTGGTTTTCCTTAGATGCTGGTCTACAGTGAGGAATGGCCCTAGTCTTTGATTTGCATTGAGAGAGCTCTACATAAGATTTGTGTTCCATAGCAAGAGTTTTGTGTCTATTCTACTGTATAGTTTCTTGTAGAATGATGGTCTTATGGTAGTTCTGCACTAGGGAATCTGTGTTTTTCCACAACTAGGGTACTTTGTCTCTTGTTCCACAGTGAGTTAATAGGTAGACTGCAGCAATATGGGAGCTCTACATATTGGTGTTTTATAATAAGGAAACTTTGACAGATTTTCATTCTACCAAGACAGCTTTCTATCTAATAGTTGCTGACTGTGGTAGAATCTTTTAGTTTGCAATAGTAGATGAATACAGCACTATCTGTGTTAAAGTGGTGCACGGTGCAAGAGGTAGCTGCAATAGCCTCTGAAATCAATATGCACTCGTAGTAACACCAGCACCAGTGTCTTGAATGTAAATGTTTTATTAGAGGTTACATTAAAAGCAGCAACGTTTCGTGGTGAACCCACTTAGAATCTTTTAGTTGTTACAGTTTTGTAGCAGATTAGTTATGTGTAAGAGTTTGCTCTGTTCTGTTTTACAGGAGGAGTTGTTACAGTTTTGTAGCAGATTAGGTATGTGTAAGAGTTTGCTCTGTTCTGTTTTACAGGAGGAGTTGTTACAGTTTTGTAGCAGATTAGTTATGTGTAAGAGTTTGCTCTGTTCTGTTTTACAGGAGGAGTTGTTACAGTTTTGTAGCAGATTAGGTATGTGTAAGAGTTTGCTCTGTTCTGTTTTACAGGAGGAGTTGTTACAGTTTTGTAGCAGATTAGGTATGTGTAAGAGTTTGCTCTGTTCTGTTTTACAGGAGGAGTTGTTACAGTTTTGTAGCAGATTAGGTATGTGTAAGAGTTTGCTCTGTTCTGTTTTACAGGAGGAGTTGTTACAGTTTTGTAGCAGATTAGGTATGTGTAAGAGTTTGCTCTGCTCTGTTTTACAGGAGGAGTTGTTACAGTTTTGTAGCAGATAAGTTATGTGTAAGAGTTTGCTCTGTTCTGTTTTACAGGAGGAGTTGTTACAGTTTTGTAGCAGATTAGGTATGTGTAAGAGTTTGCTCTGCTCTGTTTTACAGGAGGAGTTGTTACAGTTTTGTAGCAGATAAGTTATGTGTAAGAGTTTGCTCTGTTCTTTTTTACAGGAGGAGTTGTTACAGTTTTGTAGCAGATTAGGTATGTGTAAGAGTTTGCTCTGTTCTGTTTTACAGGAGGAGTTGTTACAGTTTTGTAGCAGATTAGGTATGTGTAAGAGTTTGCTCTGTTCTGTTTTACAGGAGGAGTTGTTACAGTTTTGTAGCAGATTAGGTATGTGTAAGAGTTTGCTCTGTTCTGTTTTACAGGAGGAGTTGTTACAGTTTTGTAGCAGATTAGGTATGTGTAAGAGTTTGCTCTGTTCTGTTTTACAGGAGGAGTTGTTACAGTTTTGTAGCAGATTAGGTATGTGTAAGAGTTTGCTCTGTTCTGTTTTACAGGAGGAGTTGTTACAGTTTTGTAGCAGATTAGGTATGTGTAAGAGTTTGCTCTGTTCTGTTTTACAGGAGGAGTTGTAACAGTTTTTTATTTGTTTTTTAGTACAGTTTAGCTTTAACTTGTCACATTAAATTGATATGAAACCCCCAAAAAATATTTTGTGATTCAGACCTAGGATAGAATTTTAAAAAACTTTCCAATTTACTTCTATTATCAAACTTGCTTGGTTTCCATGATATTCTTTGTTGAAGAGATGTATAGGCAGGTGTCTGGAGCACTACATGGCAGGAAATAGTGCTGCTATCCTATTCTTGCAAAACTGCTGCCATATAGTGCTTCAAATATGGGCAGGCTCCCTGCTTTTCAATGCAAGATAACAAGAGAATGAAGAAACATTGATAATAGAAGTACATTAGAAAGTTGTTAAAATTGCATGCTCTATCTGAGGGTTTCATATCCCTTTAAGGAATAATGTTTCAGATTTGAGTACTTAGTAGGCATTTTGGAGATTGTGGAGTCTTTAGTAGACAAAAACGCTGTGAAGCTGCATGCCGGGTTCTAGGGCTAGGGAGCTTTATTAGATAGTTCTGCTAAAGTGAAAGAGATTTGTGATTCTTTTTTTTTGTAAAATGAAGGTGCTGTGTGACATTTCTTTTATGCTCTTGCACAATGTTTTATAGTTACACAGCAGTGAGGGAGCTGAATATGATAAAAAAAATGTCATCAAGATATTGCTCTGTTTTACATTTGTGCTACAGCTAACACTGCTCTATGTTTTGTAGTTATTCTACAGACCTTTGACTTTTTGTTAAGAGCAAAATTATTATTAAAACTTTGTCACAACTCTGGTAAAATGCCTTCTTTAACATCTATCCTTCAAGGACAGATAATATTATTGTTGGCCATTTCTTTCCAATAACTTCTTTAGAGGCTGTAAAGAAAAAGATCTCTAGGATAATAAATATAGACCCCCTTTTTTTTTTCCTTTTCAGTATGAAAGAAAAATACCAACAGACAAATATCACCGGGACTGAGCTTAGCAGAAGCACACAAGCCAAATATACATGAACAATAATTGGAAGGCAGAGTGGGAACGTGGTACTGCAATCTGTGATTGCCACTTCTAGAATTTGTTGTGTTCCTTTTTAGTAGAACTCCCATGGCGCAGAGGAAGCTGCTGACACAACTGATCAGCAGAACTATAAAGAAGTAGCCTCAACATTAAAGCATTGCTTTCATCACTTTCAAGGCAGCAGCTGATTACTTCCCCATCATTGAGGGACTGCAAGCTGCTTTGTTTGCCCAGATCTGTTCCGGACCTGATTTGCAAATAGAGGCTATATAGAGTGTTACCAATAAGTAAACTTCTATGCAGGAAAGACAATTGGCAGCTTCCTCGTCTAAGATTCCCACAAGAAAGGACATATGTGCGTGTGTGAATAAGAAGTATGGACCCTTTTTATCCTTCACTGTAAATGAATTTTACCCCATCACAACTTGTTGTAAATGTTACAGTATTTAAGACCATTATTTGTGCATCCGATTTAAACAGAGTTCTTTACCAAATCTACAGCTGGCATTTTCAGGCACTTTACAAACTAAGATATTGGGGTCATTTGATCTCTTACATAGTCAATAAAATGTGGTACATTTACTAAAACTGTGTAATACGTTCTGTCAACATATGGTTTTATGTGATCTCTTTGTTTCTCTCATAGTTAAAGGGAGTACACATGACGCTAAATACATTGTTGATTGGCTGTTGGACTTTCTTTTTTCTTTTCTCATGGTTCATGATATATATTAGTTATATTTTCACCTTCTTTTGGAAAGGTGGTCTTTTCAAGACTTCTTGCTGTTTTATCTTGAAAAATCGTTGATGCCACGAGTCCCCTTTTTTATAGGAACATTGATATCTTTTATATGTACATAGTCTGTATTTCTCCACAAATAAGCAATGTATTGCAAGCATTCTGCTTTGCATGACTTTGCTGTTTCACAGTACTTCAGGGGTACCCCAACCCCCCTTGAAAAGCACCATAAATGTATCTTTTTCTCCTCTGATTTGGCCAAACAGCAAACTGCTTTCCTTGCCAGATATGCGTCTTTACCAGTGTCAGGTGGAAATACTGTTTCACAAATATTATGAAGCTGGATTCGGTGGCTGAGAGGCTCCGCTTACCATTATCTCTTACTAGTATACTGCAAATTTAAACACACAGTAATAAAGAAAGAGACAAGGGCAAGAGAGGGACAAATCAAAACTTGTTAACTGAACTCTCTCAAAATTGCTTAAATTATTAACCTACAATGCAAAAAAAAACTAATATTGAAAGACAAACTAAGAGGTACTATACAAACTCAATGCATAACAAATTATCTTAATCCAGATGAATGCAGCACTGCTCAAGATAACCGGTGTGCTGCTTTCACAACCGAAACACTGATACTTAAATACAAGAAACCTGGAGTAGCATAACTGGGACAAAATAGGCCAAGGAAATAAGCAAATAATATGAACAGGGAAGTAGGGGGATACATTGTCAAAGCAAGTAAGACATATACAATATTAGTCAATCCAAGAGTAAAAAAATACAAATTATGAGGGAAGTGGAATATCTCAAGGGAAAACTAGTCAAACCAAGAGAAGCATTTAAATACAAGTTGTAAAGGAATTGTCTAAAATATAAAAGCAGCTTAAACGAGAAGTAAAATAGAAGCACAAATTTGTCAAAACATTAAGTTCCATAAAGCTCTAGAACACAGCACAGGAGAGTGTAATACAAGCAGAATACACCAGCTACCACATAAACTGCTGCAGCTCCATAAGGGCATTGAAGTTCAATCCTATTGGCTGATCCAATCAGCCAATAGGATTGAGCTCACATTCTATTGGCTGTTCCAATTAGCCAATAGAATGCAAGCTCAATCCTATTGGCTGATTGGATCAGCCAATAAGATTTTTCCTACCTTAATTCCAATTGACTGATAGAATCCTATTAGCCAATCGGAATTGAAGGGACGCCATCTTGGATGATGTCACTAAAAGGAACCTTCAGTCGCCGTCGGATGGAAGAGGATGCTCCGCGCCGGATGTCTTCAAGATGGACCCGCTCTGCTCCGGATGGAAGAAAATAGAAGATGCCGCCTGGATGAAGACTTCTGCCGGTCTGGATGTCCTCTTCTGGCTGAATCGGATGAAGACTTCTGCCCCTCTGGAGGTCCACTTGTGCCCGGCTGGGTGAAGACGGCTCAAGGTAGGGTGATCTTCAAGGGGGTAGTAGAGTAGGGTTGGGTGTGTGGGTGGTGGGTTGTAATGTTGGGGGGGGGGGAGTATTGTACTTTTTTTACAGGTAAGAGCTGATTATCTTGGGGCAATGCCCTGCAAAAAGTCTTTTTTAAGGGCTACTAGTAGTTGATTAGATTAGGGGGGGGGTTTATTTTGGGGGGGCTTTTTTTATTTTCATAGGGATTAGGTGTAATTTATTCAACATTTTGTAATTTTATTTTTTATTTTCTGTAATCTTAGTTTTTTTATTTTCTGTCATTCTTGCTTAAAGGGACAGTCTACTCCTGAATTTTGATTAGACTGCCCCTTTAATTTATACTTGGTTTATTTGTATTTTAGAAGTAGTGTAATTTTTTTATATTTAATGGTAACTTTAGTATTTTGTAAATTAGCTAATTTTAGTTTATTTAGGGGGGGGTAGGTTAGGTTAAGGCTTAGGTTTATTGCGTTGTGTGCTATGGCGGTTTAGGGGTTAATAGACTTTCTTAGTTATTGCGGTGGGGGATTGCGGTTGACAGGTAGATAGACATTGCGCATGCGTTAGGTGTTAGTTTATTTTTGCAGGCATTTTCGGGAGTTACGGTGCTCCCATACTCAGCGCAAGGCCTGCTACGGCTGCTTTTATGGCGAGGTAAAAATGGAGTAAGATTTCTCAATTTTCGCCACGTAAGGCCTTGCGCTGGATATTGGATACCGATTTATGACGCGGTCCCATGTTAGCCTATGGGAGTAATAATTGTGAGCGACGGGTTACATATACGCGCGTAACTTGTATGCTACGCCATATATGTAATACCAAAATCGCATAAAATCTGGCGGTGGAGGATTTTGCGGGCGACGCTGCATATGTAATGGAGGCCCAGAATTTTTGTTGTTTAAAAAGGTAGATAATCCTTTTATTACCCATTCCCCAATTTTGCATAACCAACACAGTTATAATAATATACTTTTTACCTCTCTGATTACCTTGTATCTATGCCTCTGCAAACTGCCCCCTTATTTCAGTTCTTATGACAGACATGCATTTTTAGCCAATCAGTGCTGACTCCTAGGAGCTTCACGTGCCTGAGCTTAATGTTATCTATATGAAACACATGAACTAACGCCCTCTAGTGGTGAAAAACTGTCAATCTGCTTTTAGATTAGAGGCAGTCTTCAAGGTCTAAGAAATTAGCACATGAACCTCCTAGATTTAGCTTTCAACTAAGAATACCAAGAGAACAAAGCAAAATTGGTAATAAAAGTAAATTGTAAAGTTGTTTAAAATGAATGCCCTATTTAAATCATGAAAGATTGTTTTTTACTTTACTGTCCCTTTAAGCAACATGTTATACAAAAAATAAATACTCCTGCTGTGGCTAAAAAAGGTTAAACCCTAAGAGCCCTCTACCTCTCAGGACTCTGTTATTCTTGACATGCCTCAACTTTCTCCTCAGTCCCCGTCCCTAGTAATTACACCGACAGTGCCCTACAGCTCAGCTCAGTCTATTCCTGGGGTGTATTTTTGCCAGGAGACTTTGTAGCACAGCTTACCTCAGCAGTTTCTGCTGTGCTGAGTTCCTTGCCTATTGCAGGGAAGAGAAAAAGAAAGACAAGACATATTTCATCTGAAGCAGGAATATTGTCTATTGCCAAGGCTGCTTTAGTAAGTCTATCTCAAATATCTGAGGATGACCATTCTTCTGCGGCCTCAGATGGTGAGATCTCTGATTCTGATCCTGTTTCAGACAGTCCCGTAGATTCAGAGGAGGTTGGTTTTAGGTTTAAGCTTGAGCACCTCAGTTTATTACTTAAGGAGGTTCTAGCTACTCTGGATGTCTCGAAGCCCACAACAACTGAGGTTCCTAAAGCCTCAAAGCTGGACAGGATTTTTGATGTCAAGCCTAAATCTCTGGAAGCTTTTCCAGTTCTGGTCCGTATGTCTGACATTTCTAAGAAATAAGAGAGGCCGGGTATTCCTTTTTCCCCGTCTCCTATTTTTAAGAAGATGTTTCCAGTCTGACACTGCCCTGGATCTATGGAGTATCATTCCTAAGGTGGATTGAGCTCACTCCACCCTGGCTATGTGAACTACTATCCCTCTAGAGCAGAGCTTTCCAAACTTTTCATGTTGGTGACACACTTTTTCGACCTTCATAATTTCGCGACACAGTAATTAATTCAGTTGTTCTAGCAAAAAGGAGGTTAAACTAACTTGTTTTAAAAGATATGGACACATACATACATACATACATTATATAATAACATAATGTATTTACAAGTAACAGTATGTATGTGCAAGAATTAAAAAAAAGTTTAATAACACCAATAGCTACTTACTATTTTAATGGGATTTATGAGGTTGATGGGATGAACACAATTTCTGAATATTTGGTGGAATATTAGATAAAGACACTCGCATTTCATCATCAAGCATTTTTAAGCTTCCACTTCCTATCCATATATCAGGAGCAGCAATGCACTACTTGGAGCTAGTTGCAAAAACACCCCACTGACTTCTGACTTCAGCTCAGCGTTTAAGCTGCCGCCCTCAGAGCTCCGTGAGCTGGACTGATTACTGCCCACGCTGCAAACACACTGCTGGTCCACTCACTGACTACACATGTAGTCACGAGCCAATTAAGGAGACTACAAGTGCAGTCAGGAGCCAATGTGCCGCCAAAGCTGCCAATGGGAATAGTTTCAGTTCCCACTGAGCTGCGCTAATTGGTTAAGATGATCTTTGACCCACTGGGTACCAATCACGTGTCAACCATGTGATATGCATAGCAGGCAGGCGGAAAGTCAGAAACCAAAAAATAAATAAAAAATTAAATTTAAAAAAATTTGTGCTGAAGCAGGGACACACCTACACACTGCTGCTGACACACTAGTGTGTCCCGACACAGTTTGGAAAGCACTGCTCTAGAGGATAGTACCTCTTTTAAGGACCCCATGGATAGGAAATTGGAGGGGTATTTACTGAAGATTTTCCTCCATCAAAGTCTGTTATGGAAGCCTGTGTCAGGCATAGCGGTGGCCGCGGGAGCAGCCTCCAGTATTGGTGTGACTCCTTATCCGATTATGGAGGAGACTCAGGATAGGATTAAGGCTTTAAAGTTAGCCAATTCCTTTATTTGTGATGCCAGAATGCATCTGCGTCTGAGTGCAAAGACCTCAGGTCTGGCTATTCTGTCTCGCAGAGCCGTGTGGCTAAAGTAATGTTCAGCAGATATAACTCAAAACTAGACTCCTTTTCTTACCATTCAAGGGTAAGACTTTCTTTGGTCCTGGTCTGGACTCCATTATCTCCACTGTGACTGGAGGGAAGGGGGCCTTCCTCCCTCAAGATAAGAAGTCTAGGCCTAAGGGTCTCTAATCTTCTAATTTTCATTCCTTTCGTAATTTCAAGGGACATAAATCCTCAACCCCATTCCAAGTCTGACCAGACGAAGAGTTTCTGGAAACCTAACCAGCCCTGGAACAAAAGCAAACAGTCTGTCTCTGATAATAAGTCGTCATGAAGGGTTGGCCCCGAACTGGGACCGGATCGTGTAGGGGGCAGACTTTTCTTCTTTCAGGAAGCCTGGATCCACAATGCCCCAGATCCCTGGGCGGAGGATTTGGTATCCCAGGGATACAAGATAGGTTTCAAATCTTGTCCTCCAAGAGGCAGATTTCTCCTGTTAAGATTATCTTCGAACCCGGTAATGAGGGAGGCATTCTTATATTTCGTAAGGGACCTCTCCTCACTAGGAGTGATCTCTCCAGTCCCTCTGGCACAACAGGGCTTAGGGTTTCATTCCAACCTTTACGTCGTTCCCAAAGAAAGAGGTAACATTCCGCCCTATCTGAAATGCCTCAACAAATTCCTCAAGGTTCCGTCCTTCAAGATGGAGACTATCCGATCCTTTCTTCCTCCCAGAACAAGTGTTGGGGAGCCCTTTTAGCAGTAGCCAGATCTTGGGGAATCACTTTGGCTCCATCCCTGGATTATATCTTGGTTCAGGCTCCATCTTTTCCTTTGGCAATATCTCACACGGACTCTGTTGTACCTTCTTCGCTCTCACGGGTGGAAGGTAAATCTGGACAAGAGTTCCCTGGTTCCAGATACCAGGGTCTGTTTTTGGTGATAAGCTTTTTGAGATCATCTTGGGAGATTGTGACTACGGATACCAGCCTTTCAGGCTGGGGAGCAATTTGGGATCCCTTAAGAGCACAGGGATCCTGGTTACTGAAGAAATCCATCCTCCCTATACATTTTCTAGAGTTAAGAGCAATCTACAATGCTCTGGTAGCGTGGCCTCAACTGAGTTCTGTCCGGTTTATCTGATTTCAATCGGACAACCTTACATCTGTGGCGTATATCAACCATCCGGAAGGAACGAGGAGCTCCCTAGCTATGAAGGTTTCTCACATCCTTCAGTGGACGGTGTCCCACAATTGCCACATTTCAGCCATTCATATCCCAGGTGTAGACAACTGGGAAACACACTATCTCAACAGACAGACGTTCCAACCAGGGTAGAGTGGGCTCTTTATCCGGAGGTGTTTTCCGAGATAACCCCCAGGTGTGGTGTTCCTGAGATAGATCTCATGGCGTCTCACCTTAATTCCAAGCTTCCCAAATACAGGTTCAGATCAAGAGACCATCAGGCAATACTGGTGGACGCATTTATGTTTCCATGGGACTTCGGTCTGATATATCTGTTTCCTCAGTTTGTCGTCCTTCCCAGGGTCATAGCCCACATAAAACAAGAGCAGGCTTCTGTAATACTGATTGCTCCAGCTTAGCCCTGCAGGAACTGGTTTGCAGACCTGGTGAAGATGTCGTCCTCCCCTCCGTGGAGGCCGCTGCTGAGGAATCGCCTTCTACTTCAAGGTCCATTTCTTGATCCAAACCTAGATTCCCTGAGACTGACTGCATGGAGATTTAACATTTAGTATTGTCTAAACGAGGTTTTTCAGATAGGCATTGACACCTTGATCCAGGCTCGTAAACCGGTGACTCGCCAGATATATTCCTTGGCACAAGGCAAGAGTTCACTGTATTCTATTATTTCTTCAAGAAGGTTTGGAGAAAGTTTTTTCAGCCAGTTCTCTGAAGGGACAGATCTCTGCCCTTTCGGTTTAGTTGCACAAAAGGTTAGCTGATTTGCCGGATGTTCAGTCCTTTTTTACAGGCCCTGGTCAGAATCAGGCCTGTCTTTAAACCTGTTGTTCCTCCTTGGAGCCTTAAAGGGACAGTTCACCCAAATATATTATCCCCTTTAAATTGTTCCCAATGATTCATTTTACCTGCTGGAGTGTTTTAAATTGTTTACAAGTAGCTCCTTTACCCCTATTTTGGCATTTGAAATAGCTGATTTAGCCTGTGGTATCTCAACCTATACTGAAAGTTTCTATACAGGAGTATATTCTATTGAATAGCCTAAGTAAACACAGCCAGCAGAATAGATCACACTCTCAGTGGGGGGCATAATAGTTAAGTAATAAAATGATAATGTTCCATTGTTCTATCTAAGTATTGAGCTTTGGTTTTCTAGACAAATATAAGATAAGGAAGCAAATCTGAGTACATAAAAGGGATAACATAATGAGATCTGATATTACCTGAAGCTCAACGCCAAAAGGCCTAAGGGTATGTATACACACAGACGTAATGAGGTAGGCTGAGTGCTAAATAGATTTTATTATATACAGTTAAGACTAGTTAAAAACAAAGTATTAAAAGCGGTATACCTGATTTCCTACGTGGAAACCTATAACATAGAAGCTTAACAGCTGTTAAGGGAGAACTGTTACATTACTCCCGCTAGCAACAATATTAAAATTGGTCAAACAGAAAATAATAAAAAATAATAAACCGTAATACAATATATAAAAGCAGCTGTTCACTGTTGACCCTGCCCCAAATGGTGGGTAAAGGTGTGTGAGGAGGTGTATCGATACGTGGGTGAGCACGGTGGAAAACCACCTCCTATTACAAGCCGTTAAATAGTGGCAGCAAGGTTGCTGGTGGCGCTATTTAAAGAGGCTGTGAAAAAACTGAAAAGTAAAGTGCTAGATTTATAGCACAATAGAAATCAGTATACAGTTATGGATCCATATCTGAAGATTGGCCGCGGTATAGATCCTGAAAATGGAGTGCTTGACATACGCCGCACTCAAATTAGAATCTATGGCACCGGGTCCTGGCCAGTGTTGAAATGGAGTCAACAATAACTACGTGTGAATGTGATAACAAAAAAGTGCTGGTTCTGTGACAAACAATAGAACAAGTGAATAGGTGCGATTCAAATAAGCAATGGAAAATGCTGGCAATATATACACAAATCTTGTACAATGCTGGCAATAATTACACAAACAATGTATTAGAACTTATATAGATACTTATAAAAAATCCATATGGATATCCCAAAAAGATAATATTAAAATAAAAATAAAAATGGTGTTCAACAAAGGATAATAATGGGCACTGCAGTGAAAAAATGTCAGTGAAAAAAGATGTCAGTGAGAAAATGTAAGTGAAAAATATCTATATGGTGGCACTAAAAAATCCAGAGGAACTCCTATTCAGCCGAAAAAAATTTCTTTCATGTAATTAGCAAGAGTCCATGAGCTAGTGACGTATGGGATATACATTCCTACCAGGAGGGGCAAAGTTTCCCAAACCTCAAAATGCCTATAAATACACCCCTCACCACACCCACAAATCAGTTTTACAAACTTTGCCTCCTATGGAGGTGGTGAAGTAAGTTTGTGCTAGATTCTACGTTGATATGCGCTCCGCAGCAGGTTGGAGCCGGTTTTCCTCTCAGCGTGCAGTGAATGTCAGAGGGATGTGAGGAGAGTATTGCCTATTTGAATGCAGTGATCTCCTTCTACGGGGTCTATTTCATAGGTTCTCTGTTATCGGTCGTAGAGATTCATCTCTTACCTCCCTTTTCAGATCGACGATATACTCTTATATATACCATTTCCTCTACTGATTCTCGTTTCAGTACTGGTTTGGCTTTCTACTACATGTAGATGAGTGTCCTGGGGTAAGTAAGTCTTATTTCTTCTGTTATGTGTGATCAGTCCACGGGTCATCATTACTTCTGGGATATAACTCCTCCCCAACAGGAAATGCAAGAGGATTCACCCAGCAGAGCTGCATATAGCTCCTCCCCTCTACGTCACTCCCAGTCATTCTCTTGCACCCAGCAACTAGATAGGATGTGTGAGAGGACTATGGTGATTATACTTAGTTTTTATAACTTCAATCAAAAGTTTGTTATTTTACAATAGCACCGGAGCGTGTTATTGCCTCTCTGGCAGAGTTTGAAGAAGAATCTACCAGAGTTTTTACTATGATTTTAACCGGAGTAGTTAAGATCATATTGCTGTTTCTCGGCCATCTGAGGGAGGTAAAAGCTTCAGATCAGGGGACAGCGGGCAGATGAATCTGCATTGAGGTATGTAGCAGTTTTTATTTTCTGAATGGAATTGATGAGAAAATCCTGCCATACCGTTATAATGACATGTATGTATACTCTACACTTCAGTATTCTGGGGATGGTATTTCACCGGAATTACTCTGTTAAAAGTACATTAAACCTTTTAATAGGTATTTATTATGTTAAACGTTTTTGCTGGAATGTAGAATCGTTTGCATTTTCTGAGGTACTGAGTGAATAAATATTTGGGCATTATTTTTCCACTTGGCAGTTGCTTGTTTTAATTGTGACAGTTTCGTTTCTCTCTCACTGCTGTGTGTGAGGGGGAGGGGCCGTTTTTGGCGCTCTTTGCTACGCATCAAAAAATTCCAGTCAGTTACTCTTGTATTTCCTGCATGATCCGGTTCATCTCTAACAGATCTCAGGGGTCTTCAAACTTCTTTGGAGGGAGGTAGATTCTCTCAGCAGAGCTGTGAGACTTATATATTGACTGTGATTAAAAACGTTGCTCTGTAATTTTTATGTTTCAAATTTAATTATTGTTACTTTACTAATGGGAACAAACCTTTGCTAAAAGTTGTGTTGTTTTTAAGGATTGATGCTATAACTGTCTTTCAGTTCATTATTTCAACTGTCATTTAATCGTTTAGTGCTCTTTGAGGCACAGTACGTTTTTGTTAAATAAGATTGTAACCAAGTTGCAAGTTTATTGCTAGTGTGTTAAACATGTCTGATTCAGAGGAAGATATCTGTGTCATTTGTTCCAATGCCAAGGTGGAGCCCAATAGAAATTTATGTACTAACTGTATTGATGCTACTTTAAATAAAAGCCAATCTGTACAAATTGAACAAATTTCACCAAACAGCGAGGGGAGAGTTATGCCGACTAACTCGCCTCACGTGTCAGTACCTGCATCTCCCGCCCGGGAGGTGCGTGATATTATGGCGCCTAGTACATCTGGGCGGCCATTACAGATAACATTACAAGATATGGCTACTGTTATGACTGAAGTTTTGGCTAAATTACCAGAACTAAGAGGCAAGCGTGATCACTCTGGGGTGAGAACAGAGTGCGCTGATAATACTAGGGCCATGTCTGATACTGCGTCACAGCTTGCAGAACATGAGGACGGAGAGCTTCATTCTGTGGGTGATGGTTCTGATCCAAACAGATTGGATTCAGATATTTCAAATTTTAAATTTAAATTGGAGAACCTCCGTGTATTACTAGGGGAGGTTTTAGCGGCTCTTAATGATTGTAACACTGTTGCAATACCAGAAAAATTGTGTAGGTTGGATAAATACTTTGCGGTACCGGCGAGTACTGACGTTTTTCCTATACCTAAGAGACTAACTGAAATTGTTACTAAGGAGTGGGATAGACCCGGTGTGCCGTTCTCACCCCCTCCAATATTTAGAAAGATGTTTCCAATAGACGCCACCACACGGGACTTATGGCAAACGGTCCCTAAGGTGGAGGGAGCAGTTTCTACTTTAGCTAAGCGTACCACTATCCCGGTGGAGGATAGCTGTGCTTTTTCAGATCCAATGGATAAAAAATTAGAGGGTTACCTTAAGAAAATGTTTGTTCAACAAGGTTTTATATTGCAACCCCTTGCATGCATCGCGCCGATTACGGCTGCGGCAGCATTTTGGATTGAGTCTCTGGAAGAGAACCTTAGTTCAGCTACGCTGGACGACATTACGGACAGGCTTAGAGTCCTTAAACTAGCTAATTCATTCATTTCGGAGGCCGTAGTACATTTAACCAAACTTACGGCTAAGAACTCAGGATTCGCCATTCAGGCACGTAGGGCGCTGTGGCTAAAATCCTGGTCAGCTGATGTAACTTCTAAGTCCAAATTACTTAATATACCTTTCAAGGGGCAAACTTTATTTGGGCCCGGTTTGAAAGAAATTATCGCTGACATTACAGGAGGTAAGGGCCACGCCCTGCCTCAAGACAAAGCCAAAGCTAAGGCTAGACAGTCTAATTTTCGTCCCTTTCGGAATTTCAAAGCAGGAGCAGCATCAACTTCCACTGCACCAAAACAGGAAGGAGCTGTTGCTCGTTACAGACAAGGCTGGAAACCTAACCAGTCCTGGAACAAGGGCAAGCAGGCCAGGAAACCTGCTGCTGCCCCAAAGACAGCATGAACCGAGGGCCCCCGATCCGGGACCGGATCTAGTGGGGGGCAGACTCTCTCTCTTCGCCCAGGCCTGGGCAAGAGATGTTCAGGATCCCTGGGCGCTAGAGATCATATCTCAGGGATACCTTCTAGACTTCAAATTCTCTCCCCCAAGAGGGAGATTTCATCTGTCAAGGTTGTCAACAAACCAGATAAAGAAAGAAGCGTTTCTACGCTGTGTACAAGATCTGTTATTAATGGGAGTGATCCATCCGGTTCCGCGGTCGGAACAAGGACAAGGGTTTTACTCAAACCTGTTTGTGGTTCCCAAAAAAGAGGGAACTTTCAGGCCAATCTTGGATTTAAAGATCCTAAACAAATTCCTAAGAGTTCCATCGTTCAAAATGGAAACTATTCGGACAATCTTACCCATGATCCAAAAGGGTCAGTACATGACCACAGTGGATTTAAAGGATGCTTACCTTCACATACCGATTCACAAAGATCATTACCGGTATCTAAGGTTTGCCTTCTTAGACAGGCATTACCAGTTTGTAGCTCTTCCATTCGGATTGGCTACGGCTCCAAGAATCTTCACAAAGGTTCTGGGTGCCCTTCTGGCGGTACTAAGACCGCGAGGAATTTCGGTAGCTCCGTACCTAGACGACATTCTGATACAAGCTTCAAGCTTTCAAACTGCCAAGTCTCATACAGAGTTAGTTCTGGCATTTCTAAGGTCGCATGGATGGAAAGTGAACGAAAAGAAGAGTTCTCTTTTTCCTCTCACAAGAGTTCCATTCTTGGGGACTCTTATAGATTCTGTAGAAATGAAGATTTATCTGACAGAAGACAGATTAACAAAGCTTCTAAATGCATGCCGTGTCCTTCATTCCATTCAACTCCCGTCAGTAGCTCAATGCATGGAGGTGATCGGCTTAATGGTAGCAGCAATGGACATAGTACCCTTTGCACGTCTACATCTCAGACCGCTGCAATTGTGCATGCTGAGTCAGTGGAATGGGGATTACTCAGACTTGTCCCCTACTCTGAATCTGGATCAAGAGACCAGAAACTCTCTTCTATGGTGGCTTTCTCGGCCACATCTGTCCAGGGGGATGCCATTCAGCAGGCCGGACTGGACAATTGTAACAACAGACGCCAGCCTACTAGGTTGGGGCGCTGTCTGGAATTCTCTGAAGGCTCAGGGACAATGGAATCAGGAGGAAAGTCTCCTGCCAATAAACATTCTGGAATTAAGAGCAGTTCTCCATGCCCTTCTGGCTTGGCCCCAGTTAAAAACTCGGGGGTTCATCAGGTTTCAGTCGGACAACATCACGACTGTAGCTTACATCAACCATCAAGGAGGGACAAGAAGCTCCCTAGCAATGATGGAAGTATCAAAGATAATTCGCTGGGCAGAGTCTCACTCTTGCCACCTGTCAGCAATCCACATCCCGGGAGTGGAGAACTGGGAGGCGGATTTCTTGAGTCGCCAGACTTTTCATCCGGGGGAGTGGGAACTTCATCCGGAGGTCTTTGCCCAAATACTTCGACGTTGGGGCAAACCAGAGATAGATCTCATGGCGTCTCGCCAGAACGCCAAACTTCCTCGCTACGGGTCCAGATCCAGGGATCCGGGAGCGGTTCTGATAGATGCCTTGACAGCACCTTGGAACTTCGGGATGGCTTATGTGTTTCCACCCTTCCCGCTGCTTCCTCGATTGATTGCCAAAATCAAACAGGAGAGAGCATCAGTGATTCTAATAGCGCCTGCATGGCCACGCAGGACTTGGTATGCAGATCTAGTGGACATGTCATCCTGTCCGCCTTGGTCTCTACCTCTAAGACAGGACCTTCTGATACAGGGTCCATTCAAACATCAAAATCTAACTTCTCTGAAGCTGACTGCTTGGAAATTGAACGCTTGATTTTATCAAAACGTGGTTTTTCTGAGTCGGTTATTGATACCCTGATACAGGCTAGGAAGCCTGTTACCAGAAGGATTTACCATAAGATATGGCGTAAATACCTATACTGGTGCGAATCCAAAGGTTACTCCTGGAGTAAGGTTAGGATTCCTAGGATATTGTCCTTTCTACAAGAAGGTTTAGAAAAGGGTTTATCGGCTAGCTCATTAAAGGGACAGATCTCAGCTCTGTCCATCTTGTTACACAGGCGTCTGTCAGAAAATCCAGACGTCCAGGCCTTTTGTCAGGCTTTAGCTAGGATCAAGCCTGTGTTTAAAACTGTTGCTCCGCCATGGAGTTTAAACTTAGTTCTTAACGTTTTACAGGGTGTTCCGTTTGAACCCCTTCATTCCATTGATATAAAATTGTTATCTTGGAAAGTTCTGTTTTTAATGGCTATTTCCTCGGCTCGAAGAGTCTCTGAGTTATCAGCCTTACATTGTGATTCTCCTTATCTGATTTTTCACTCAGACAAGGTAGTTCTGCGTACTAAACCTGGGTTCTTACCTAAGGTAGTCACTAACAGGAATATCAATCAAGAGATTGTTGTTCCATCCTTGTGTCCAAATCCTTCTTCAAAGAAGGAACGTCTTCTACACAATCTGGATGTAGTTCGTGCCCTCAAGTTCTACTTGCAGGCAACTAAGGATTTTCGACAAACGTCTTCCCTGTTTGTCGTGTATTCTGGTCAGAGGAGAGGTCATAAGGCTTCGGCTACCTCTCTCTCCTTCTGGCTTCGTAGCATAATTCGTTTAGCCTATGAGACTGCTGGACAGCAGCCTCCTGAAAGAATTACAGCTCATTCTACTAGAGCTGTGGCTTCCACTTGGGCCTTTAAGAATGAGGCCTCTGTTGAACAGATTTGCAAGGCTGCAACTTGGTCTTCGCTTCATACTTTTTCCAAATTTTACAAATTTGACACTTTTGCTTCTTCGGAGGCTATTTTTGGGAGAAAGGTTCTTCAGGCAGTGGTTCCTTCTGTATAATGAGCCTGCCTATCCCTCCCGTCATCCGTGTACTTTTGCTTTGGTATTGGTATCCCAGAAGTAATGATGACCCGTGGACTGATCACACATAACAGAAGAAAACATAATTTATGCTTACCTGATAAATTCCTTTCTTCTGTTGTGTGATCAGTCCACGGCCCGCCCTGTTTTAAGGCAGGTAAATATCTTTTAAATTATACTCCAGTCACCACTTCACCCTTGGTTTCTCCTTTCTCGTTGATTCTTGGTCGAATGACTGGGAGTGACGTAGAGGGGAGGAGCTATATGCAGCTCTGCTGGGTGAATCCTCTTGCATTTCCTGTTGGGGAGGAGTTATATCCCAGAAGTAATGATGACCCGTGGACTGATCACACAACAGAAGAAAGGAATTTATCAGGTAAGCATAAATTATGTTTTTCTGTGACACCCTAAGCTATGGTTGGGCACTTTGTTAATAAAGTTCTAAATATATGTATTCAAACATTTATTTGCCTTGACTCAGAATGTTCAACATTCCTTATTTTTCAGACAGTCAGTTTCATATTTGGGATAAATGCATTTGTTTCAATCATTTTTTCTTACCTTAAAAAATTTGACTTTTTCCCTGTGGGCTGTTAGGCTCGCGGGGGCAGAAAATGCTTCATTTTATTGCGTCATTCTTGGCGCTGACTTTTTTGGCGCAAAATTTTTTTTCTGTTTCTGGCGTCGTACGTGTCGCCGGAAGTTGCGTCATTTTTTGACGTTTTTTTGCGTCAAAAATGTCGGCGTTCCGGATGTGGCGTCATTTTTGGCGCCAAAAGCATTTAGGCGCCAAATAATGTGGGCGTCTTTTTTGGCGCTAAAAAATATGGGCGTCACTTTTGTCTCCACATTATTTAAGTCACATTATTTATTGCTTCTGGTTGCTAGAAGCTTGTTCACTGGCATTTTTTTCCCATTCCTGAAACTGTCATTTAAGGAATTTGATCAATTTTGCTTTATATGTTGTTTTTTTTTTTCTTTTACATATTGCAAGATGTTCCACGTTGCAACTGAGTCAGAAGATACTTCAGGAAAATCACTGCCCAGTGCTGGAGCTACCAAGCTAAGTGTATCTGCTATAAACTTTTGGTATCTGTTTCTCCAGCTGTTGTTTGTATTGCATGTCATGTCAAATTTATTAATGCAGATAAAATTTCCTTTAGTACTGTTACATTACCTGTTGCTGTTCCGTCAACATCTAATTTTCAGAGTGTTCCTGATAACATAAGAGATTTTATTTTTTAAATCCATTAAGAAGGCTATGTCTGTTATTTCTCCTTCTAGTATACATAAAAGTCTTTTAAAACTTCTCTTTTTTCAGATGAATTTTTAAATGAACATCATCATTCTGATACTGATAATGGTTCTTCTGGTTCAGAGGTTTCTGTCTCAGAGGTTGATGCTGATAAATCTTTGTATTTGTTCAAGATGGAATTTATTCGTTCTTTACTTAAAGAAGTATTATTTGCATTAGAAATAGAGGATTCTGGTCTTCTTGATACTAAATGTAAACGTTTAAATAAGGTTTTTAAATCTCCTGTAGTTATTCCAGAAGTGTTTTATCTCCCTGATGCTATTTCTGAAGTAATTTCCAGGGAATGGAATAATTTGGGTAATTTATTTACTCCTTCTAGACGTTTAAGCAATTATATCCTGTGCCATCTGACAGATTAGAGTTTTTTGGGACAAAAATCCCTAAGGTTATGGGGCTGTCTCTACTCCTGCTAATGTACTACTATTCCTACGGCAGATAGTACTTCATTTAAGGATCCTTTAGATAGGAAAATTGAATCCTTTCTAAGAAAAGCTTACTTATGTTCAGGTAATCTTCTTAGACCTGCTATATTTTTAGCGGATGTTGCTGCAGCTTCAACTTTTTGTTTAGAAGCTTTAGCGCAACAAGTAACAGATCATAATTTTATAGCATTATTATTATTCTATAACATGCTAATAATTTTATTGGTGATACCATCTTTTGATATCATTAGAGTTGATGTCAGGTATATGTCTCTAGCTATTTTAGCTAGAAAAGCTTTATGGATTAAACTTGGAATGCTGATATGTCTTCTAAGTCAACTTTGCTTTCCCTTTCTTTCCAGGGTAAATAATCATTTTCGTTCCTTTCCTCACAACAAGGAACAAAAGCCTGATCCTTCATCCTCAGGAGCGGTATCAGTTTGGAAACTATTTCCAGTTTGGAATATATCCAAGCCTTATAGAAACCTATAGCCAGCTCCTAAGTACCTATGAAGGTGCGGCCCTTATTCCAGCTCAGCTGGTATGGGGCAGATTACGTTTTCTTCAAAGAAATTTGGATCAATTCTGTTCTCAATCTCTGGTTTCAGAACATTGTTTCAGAAAGGTACAGAATTGGCTTCAAGTTAAGGCCTCCTGCTAAGAGATTTTTTTCTTTCCCGTGTCCCAGTTAACACAGCAAAGGCTCAGCATTTCTGAAATGTGTTTCAGATCTAGAGTTGGCTGGAGTATTTATGCCAGTTCCAGTTCTGGAACAGGGGCTGGGGTTTTATTTTATCTCTTCATTGTACCAAAGAAGGTCAATTCCTTCAGACCAGTTCCGGATCTATCATTATTGAATCGTTATGTTAGGATACCAACATTCAAGATGGTTACTGTAGGACTATCCTGCCTTTTGTTTAGCAAGGGCATTATATGTCTACAATAGATTTACAGGATGTGTATCTGCATATTCCGATTCATCCAGATCACTTTTAGTGTCTGAGATTCTCTTTTTAGACAAGCATTAACAGTTTTTTGGCTCTACCGTTTGGCCTAGCCTCAGTTCCAAGAATTTTTTTCAAAGGTTCTCGGTGCCCTTCTTTCTGTAATCAGAGAACAGGGTTTTGGTATTTCCTTATTTGGACGATATCTTGGTACTTGCTCAGTCTTCTCATTTTCGAAGAATCTCATACGAATCGACTTGTGTTGTTTCTTCAAGTTCATGGTTGGAGGATCAATTTACCAATCAATTCATTGATTCCTCAGACAAGGGTAACCTTTTTAGGTTTCTAGATAGATTCAGTGTCTATGACTCTGTCCTTGTCAGACAAGAGAAGTTTAACATTGATATCAGCTTGTCAAAACCTTCAGTCACAATCATTCCCTTTGGTAGCCTTATGCATGGAAATGTTGGGTCTTAGGAATGCCGCATCAGATGAGATCTCCTTTGCTCGTTTTCACATGCGACCTCTTCAGCTCTGTATGCTGAACCAATGGTGCAGGGATTACTCAAAGATATCTCAATATCTTTAAACCGATTTTACGACACTCTCTGACATGGTGGACAGATCACCATCGTTTAGTTCAGGGGGCTTCTTGTTCTTCCGACCTGGACTATAATCTCAACAGATGCAAGTCTTACAGGTTGGGGAGCTGTGTGGGGGTATCTGACGGCACAAGGGGTTTGGGAATCTCAGGAGGTGAGATTTCCGATCAATATTTTGGAACTCCGTGCAATTTTCAGAGCTCTTCAGTCTTGGCCTCTTCTGAAGAGAGAGTTGTTAATTTGTTTTCAGATAGACAATGTCACAACTGTGGCATACATCAATCATCAAGGAGGGACTCACAGTCCTCTGGCTATGAAAGAAGTATCTCGAATTTTGGTTTGGGCGGAATCCAGCTCCTGTCTAATCTCTGCGGTTCATATCCCAGGTATGGACAATTGGAAAGCGGATTATCTCAGTCGCCAAACGTTGCATCCGGGCGAATGGTCTCTTCACCCAGAGGTATTTCTTCAGATTATTCAAATGTGGGAACTTCCAGAAATAGATCTGATGGCTTCTCATCTAAACAAGAAACTTCCCAGGTATCTGTCCAGATCCCGGGATCCTCAGGCGGAGGCAGTGGATGCATTATCACTTCCTTGGAAGTATCATCCTGCCTATATCTTTCCGCCTCTAGTTCTTCTTCCAAGAGTAATCTCCAAGATTCTGAAGGAATGCTCGTTTGTTCTGCTGGTAGCTCCGGCATGGCCTCACAGGTTTTGGTATGCGGATCTTGTCCGGATGGCCTCTTGCCAACCGTGGACTCTTCCGTTAAGACCAGACCTTCTGTCTCAAGGTCCTTTTTTCCATCAGGATCTGAAATCCTTAAATTTAAAGGTATGGAGATTGAACGCTTGATTCTTGGTCAAAGAGGTTTCTCTGACTCTGTGATTAATACTATGTTTCAGGCTCGTAAATCTGTATCCAGAGAGATATATTATAGAGTCTGGAAGACTTATATTTCTTGGTGTCTTTCTCATCATTTTTCTTGAAATTCTTTTAGAATACCGAGAATATTACAGTTTCTTCAGGATGGTTTAGATAAGGGTTTGTCCGCAAGTTCCTTGAAAGGACAAATCTCTGCTCTTTCTGTTCTTTTTCACAGAAAGATTGCTATTCTTCCTGATATTCATTGTTTTGTACAAGCTTTGGTTCGTATAAAGCCTGTCATTAAGTCAATTTCTCCTCCTTGGAGTTTGAATTTGGTTCTGGGGGCTCTTCAAGCTCCTCCATTTGAACCTATGCATTCATTGGACATTAAATTACTTTCTTGGAAAGTTTTGTTCCTTTTGGCCATCTCTTCTGCCAGAAGAGTTTCTGAATTATCTGCTCTTTCTTGTGAGTCTCCTTTTCTGATTTTTCATCAGGATAAGGCGGTGTTGCGAACTTCTTTTGAATTTTTACCTAAGTTGTGAATTCCAACAACATTAGTAGAGACATTGTGGTTCCTTCATTATGTCCTAATCCTAAGAATTCTAAGGAGAAATCGTTGCATTCTTTGGATATTGTTAGAGCTTTGAAATATTATGTTGAAGCTACTAAGTCTTTCCGAAAGACTTCTAGTTTATTTGTTATCTTTTCCGGTTCTAGAAAGGCCAGAAAACTTCTGCCATTTCTTTGGCATCTTGGTTGAAATCTTTAATTCATCTTGCCTATGTTGAGTCGGGTAAAACTCCGCCTCAGAGGATTACAGCTCATTCTACTAGGTCAGTTTCTACTTCCTGGGCGTTTAGGAATGAAGCTTCGGTTGATCAGATTTGCAAAGCGGCAACTTGGTCCTCTTTGCATACTTTTACCAAATTCTACCATTTTGATGTATTTTCTTCTTCTGAAGCAGTTTTTGGTAGAAAAGTACTTCAGGCAGCGGTTTCAGTTTGAATCTTCTGCTTATGTTTTTCATTAAACTTTATTTTGGGTGTGGATTATTTTCAGCAGGAATTGGCTGTCTTTATTTTATCCCTCCCTCTCTAGTGACTCTTGTGTGGAAAGATCCACATCTTGGGTAGTCATTATCCCATACGTCACTAGCTCATGGACTCTTGCTAATTACATGAAAGAAAACATAATTTATGTAAGAACTTACCTGATAAATTCATTTCTTTCATATTAGCAAGAGTCCATGAGGCCCGCCCTTTTTTGTGGTGGTTATGATTTTTTTGTATAAAGCACAATTATTCCAATTCCTTATTTTATATGCTTTCGCACTTTTTTTCTTATCACCCCACTTCTTGGCTATTCGTTAAACTGAATTGTGGGTGTGGTGAGGGGTGTATTTATAGGCATTTTAAGGTTTGGGAAACTTTGCCCCTCCTGGTAGGAATGTATATCCCATACGTCACTAGCTCATGGACTCTTGCTAATATGAAAGAAATTAATTTATCAGGTAAGTTCTTACATAAATTATGTTTTTATATAAAGTTCTAAATATATGTATTCAAACATTTATTTGCCTTGACTCAGGATGTTCAACATTCCTTATTTCAGACAGTCAGTTTCATATTTGGGATAATGCATATGAATAATTCATTTTTTTCTTACCTTAAAAATTTGACTTTCCCTGTGGGCTGTTAGGCTCGCGGGGGCTGAAAATGCTTTATTTTATTGCGTCATTCTTGGCGCGGACTTTTTTGGCGCAAAAATTATTTTCTGTTTCCGCCGTCATACGTGTCGCCGGAAGTTGCGTCATTTTTTACGTTCTTTTGCGCCAAAAGTGTCGGCGTTCCGGATGTGGCGTCATTTTTGGCGCCTAAAGCATTTAGGCGGCAAATAATGTGGGCGTCTTTTTTGGCGCGAAAAAATATGGGCGTCACTTTTGTCTCCACATTATTTAAGTCTCATTGATTTTTTGCTTCTGGTTGCTAGAAGCTTATTCTCTGGCATTTTTTTCACATTCCTGAAACTGTCATTTAAGGAATTTGATCAATTTTGCTTTATATGTTGTTTTTTCTATTACATATTGCAAGATGTCCCACGTTGAAGCTGAGTCAGAAGATACTTCTGGAATATCCCTGCCTGGGGCTGGAGCTACCAAAGCTAAGTGTATCTACTGTAAACTTATGGTATCTGTTCCTCCAGCTGTTTGTACTGTTTTGTCATGACAAACTGTTTATGCAGATAATATTTCCTTTAAGTACTGTTACATTACCTGTTGCTGTTCTGTCAACATCTAATACTCAGAGTGTTCCTGATAACATAAGAGATTTTGTTTTTAAAATCCATTAAGAAGGCTATGTCTGTTATTCCTCCTTCTAGTAAATGTAAAAAGTCTTTTAAAACTTCTCATTTTTCAGATGAATTTTTTAAATAAACATAATCATTCTGATAATGGTTCTTCTGGTTCAGAGGATTCTGTCTCAGAGGTTGATGCTGATAAATCTTCATATTTATTTAAAATGAAATTTATTCGTTCTTTACTTAAAGAAGTCCTAATTGCATTAGAAATTGAGGATTCTGGTCCTCTTGATACTAAATCTAAACGTTTAGATAAGGTTTTTAAATCTCCTGTAGTTATTCCAGAAGTTTTTTCCTGTCCCTAGTGCTATTTCTGAAGTAATTTCCAGGGAATGGAATAATTTGGGTAATTCTTTTACTCCTTCTAAACGTTTTAAGCAATTATATCCTGTGCCATCTGACAGATTAGAGTTTTGGGACAAAATCCCTAAAGTTGATGGGGCTGTCTCTACTCTTGTTAAGCGTACTATTCCTACGGCAGATGGTACTTCCTTAAGGATCCTTTAGATAGGAAAATTGAATCCTTTCTAAGAAAAGCTTACTTTTGTTCAGGTAATCTTCTTAGACCTGCTATATCTTTAGCGGATGTTGCTGCAGCTTCATCTTTTGGTTAGAAGCTTTAGCGCAACAAGTAACAGATCATAATTCTCATAGCATTTTTATTCTTCAACATGCTAATAATTTTATTTGTAATGCCATCTTTGATATCATTAGAGTTGATGTCAGGTATATGTCTCTAGCTATTTTAGCTAGAAGAGCTTTATGGCTTAAGACTTGGAATGCTGTTATGTCTTCTAAGTCTACTCTGCTTTCCCTTTCTTTCCAGGGTAATGATCGTTTTCATTCCTTTTGTCACAACAAGGAACAAAAACCTGATCCTTCATCCTCAGGAGCGGTATCAGTTTGGAAACCATCTCCAGTCTGGAATAAATCCAAGCCTTTTAGAAAATCAAAGCCAGCTCCTAAGTCCACATGAAGGTGCGGCCCTCATTCCAGCTCAGCTGGTAGGGGGCAGATTACGTTTTTTCTAAGAAATTTGGATCAATTCCGTTCACAATCTTTGTATTCAGAACATTGTTTCAGAAGGGTACAGAATTGGCTTCAAGATAAGGCCTCCTGCAAAGAGATTTTTTCTTTCCCGTGTCCCAGTAAACCCAGCGAAGGCTCAAGCATTTCTGAAATGTGTTTCAGATCTAGAGTTGACTGGAGTAATTTTGCCAGTTCCAGTTCTGGAACAGGGACTGGGGTTTTTATTCAAATCTCTTCATTGTACCAAAGAAGGAAAATTCCTTCAGACGAGTTCTGGATCTAAAAATTTTGAATCGTTATGTAAGGATACCAACATTCAAAATGGTAACTGTAAGGACTATCCTGCCTTTTGTTCAACAAGGGCATTATGTGTCTACTATAGTTTTACAGGATGCATATCTGCATATTCCGATTCATCCAGATCACTATCAGTTTCTGAAATTCTCATTACCAGTTTGTGGCTCTGCCGTTTGGCCTAGCTACAGCTCCAAGAATTTTTTTACGAAGGTTCTCGGTGCCCTTCTGTCTGTAATCAGAGAACAGGGTATTGTGGTATTCCTTATTTGGACGATATCTTGGTACTTGCTCAGTCTTCATATTTAGCAGAATCTCATTCGAATCGACTTGTGTTGTTTCTTCAACATCATGGTTGGAGGATCAATTTACCAAAAAGTTCATTGATTCCTCAGACTTAGGTAACCTTTTTAGGTTTTCAGATAGATTCAGTATCCATGACTCTATCTTTGATAGACATGAGACATCTAAAGTTGATATCAGCTTGTCGAAACCTTCAGTCACAATCTTTCCCTTTGGTAGCCTTATGCATGGAAATTCTAGGTCTCATGACTGCGGCATCGGACGCGATCCCCTTTGCTCGTTTTCACATGCGGCCTCTTCAGCTCTGTATGCTGAACCAGTGGTGCAGGGATTACACAAAGATTTCTCAATTAATATCTTTAAAACCGATTGTACGACACTCTCTGACGTGGTGGACAGATCACCATTGTTTAGTTCAGGGGGCTTCTTTTGTTCTTCCGACCTGGACTGTAATTTCAACAGATGCAAGTCTTACAGGTTGGGGAGCTGTGTGGGGGTCTCTGACAGCACAAGGGGTTTGGGAATCTCAGGAGGTGAGATTACCGATCAATATTTTGGAACTCCGTGCAATTTTCAGAGCTCTTCAGTCTTGGCCTCTTCTGAAGAGAGAATCGTTCATTTGTTTTCAGACAGACAATGTCACAACTGTGGCATACATCAATCATCAAGGAGGGACTCACAGTCCTCTGGCTATGAAAGAAGTATCTCGAATTCTGGTTTGGGCGGAATCCAGCTCCTGTCTAATCTCTGCGGTTCATATTCCAGGAATAGACAATTGGGAAGCGGATTATCTCAGTCGCCAAACGTTGCATTCGGGCGAATGGTCTCTTCACCCAGAGGTATTTCTTCAGATTGTTCAAATATGGGAACTTCCAGAAATAGATCTGATGGCTTCTCATCTAAACAAGAAACTTCCCAGGTATCTGTCCAGATCCCGGGATCCTCAGGCGGAGGCAGTGGATGCATTATCACTTCCTTGGAAGTATCATCCTGCCTATATCTTTCCGCCTCTAGTTCTTCTTCCAAGAGTAATCTCCAAGATTCTGAAGGAATGCTCGTTTGTTCTGCTGGTAGCTCCAGCATGGCCTCACAGGTTTTGGTATGCGGATCTTGTCCGGATGGCCTCTTGCCAACCGTGGACTCTTCCGTTAAGACCAGACCTTCTGTCGCAAGGTCCTTTTTTCCATCAGGATCTCAAATCCTTAAATTTAAAGGTATGGAGATTGAACGCTTGATTCTTGTTCAAAGAGGTTTCTCTGACTCTGTCATTAATACTATGTTACAGGCTCGTAATTCTGTATCTAGAGAGATATATTATAGAGTCTGGAAGACTTATATTTCTTGGTGTCTTTCTCATCATTTTTCCTGGCATTCTTTTAGAATTCCGAGAATTTTACAGTTTCTTCAGGATGGTTTAGATAAAGGTTTGTCCGCAAGTTCCTTGAAAGGTCAAATCTCTGCTCTTTCTGTTCTTTTTCACAGAAAGATTGCTAATCTTCCTGATATTCATTGTTTTGTACAAGCCTTGGTTCGTATTAAACCTGTCATTAAGTCAATTTCTCCTCCTTGGAGTTTGAATTTGGTTCTGGGGGCTCTTCAAGCTCCTCCGTTTGAACCTATGCATTCATTGGACATTAAATTACTTTCTTGGAAAGTTTTTTGTTCCTTTTGAACATCTCTTCTGCCAGAAGAGTCTCTGAATTGTCTGCTCTTTCTTGTGAGTCTCCTTTTCTGATTTTTCATCAGGATAAGGCAGTGTTGCGAACTTCTTTTGAATTTTTACCTAAGGTTGTGAATTCCAACAACATTAGTAGAGAAATTGTAGTTCCTTCATTATGCCCTAATCCTAAGAATTCTAAGGAGAAATCATTGCATTCTTTGGATGTTGTTAGAGCTTTGAAATATTATGTTGAAGCTACTAAGACTTTCCGAAAGACTTCTAGTCTATTTGTCATCTTTTCCGGTTCTAGAAAAGGCCAGAAAGCTTCTGCCATTTTTTTGGCATCTTGGTTGAAATCTTTAATTCATCATGCCTATGTTGAGTCGGGTAAAACTCCGCCTCAGAGGATTACAGCTCATTCTACTAGGTCAGTTTCTACTTCCTGGGCGTTTAGGAATGAAGCTTCGGTTGATCAAATTTGCAAAGCAGCAACTTGGTCTTCTTTGCATACTTTTTCTAAATTCTACCATTTTGATGTGTTTTCTTCTTCTGAAGCAGTTTTTGGTAGAAAAGTACATAGCAGCTGTTTCAGTTTGAATCTTCTGCTTATGTTTTCATTTAAACTTTATTTTGGGTGTGGATTATTTTCAGCA